>NW_027185720.1:10724699-10744850 GCF_028583685.1 Petaurus breviceps papuanus | reverse complement strand
GACTAGCTGTGTGATCCTGGGCAAGTCATTTCATCCTGTTTACCTCAGTTTCTTTGTCTGTCAAATGAATTGGAGAGGGGAATGGCAAATGACTCCAGTATCTTTGCCGACTAAACCCCAATGGGGTCATAGAGAGTTGGAAAGGACTGAATGACTGAACGAAAACGGCAGTGGCCTTACAGTTGGTCTCTCCAGCTCCACTCTCCCTCCTCTCTAACTCATCCTTCATAAGGTTGGAATGTTGATCTTCTTTAAACATCGATCTGAGTGTGTCACTCACCTGCTCACAAAGCTGAAGTGGCTCACTATTGTCTTTTGGATAAAAGAGAACATCTCTTGTTTGATATTGAAAGCCCTTCAGGATCTGGCTCTAGCCTACCTTTCTAAGGATTTCATGTTTCTTTTCTCATATATTTATTTCCTCCTACTCTTCCTCCTCCTCCAAAAATCTATTGCCCTTTCTTCTAATTGATTTTGTTCTATTCTCGGAATAAATCATATCCTGTACATTTTCCTCTCTGGCTGAGACCTTGCAAAGAGAAACAGTTAAAATGAGATGGATGTGGAAACCATGACTGTCCTATTTGATCCAGATCACCCAAAGATGCTCAGACCTTACCTCAGACCTCACCTGTCCTGCTTCCCCACACTCTCACAGCCTTGGTGGACTCCTTCCAAAGTTCTAAAAGTCATAGGAAGATGATGGCTCACTTTGAATGTTGTCTACTCAAAGAGCACTGTGGAAAAAAAAAACCCTCAAATGCAGCCCTCCTGCATCATTGATACGATGTTAATGGATGCTTAATAATTAATGCTCCACCACACAGTTTTTCCCGGGGGTTGGAGCCAGCATTTAGATTTTGGAAAAGTCAGGGTATTGGTGGCTTAGACAAATGCAGAGGCATGTCCCTGGGCAGGGAAAAAAAATCTCACTTGCAATGTGCAGTCAGAATTCTAAGGAAGGGCCGTGGAGAAAAGTCAGTCTCTTGAGCAAAGCTCACATTTAGAGAATCAAAGCATATTAGTGTTAGAAGAACCTTTTTTGTCTTAAGAATCATTTCATTTATTTATACCATTAAAAAAGTTTGAATTCCAAATTTTCTCCCTCCTTTCCCATTATACATGTGAAATCATACAATAATATATTTCTATATTAGCCATGCTGCCAAAAAAGCAAGAAAAACAAAGTGAGAAAAATATACTTCAGTTGCACTCAGAGTTCATCAGTTCTCTCTCTCTGGAGGTGGCCAGCAATTTTCATCAGGAGTCCTTTGGAATTGTCTTGAATTATTGTATTGATCAAAGTAGCTAAGTCTTTCACAGTTGATCAGCATTACAATATTGCTGTTACTGTGTACAACGATTGCCTGGCTAGAAGAACCTTTAGAACAGAATTTTGGAACTGGGAAGGACTTGAGAATATAGAATACTAAGACTAGGAGACTATCGATAACAACATCAGAGCTGTGAGGGGCCTTAGAACATGGAATTATCCACATCCTTCATAATCATGCTATCTGTGCCATTATCTAGGTCATTTATTAATCAACCAACCAACTAACCAATCAAAAAACATTTATTTTAAAGGTTTTCCTAGGTGCTAGACACTGGTTAGGTGTTGGGGATACCAAGGCAAAAGGGAAAGATTCACTGCCCTCATATTTTATGTTTGCTCATTTAATCCTTTACAATGGCCCTATGAGGTATTATTATATTTATATAATATAAAAATATATATTATACATAAATATTATATAAATATATTATATTTATACAATACATAGTTATTATAATTCCCATTTCACAGACAAGGAAATGGAAGCTGAATATGGTTAAGTGACTTTAGAAGGGTCACATAACTAGTAAGTGAAACAGCATTTGAACTCAGGTCTTCCCAACTTTAAATCTTGCCATCATCTACTGGGCCTAGCTTCCTCTGGCAGGAAGTTTCAAATCTTGTCTTGTCAAGTCTTGAGTTCAAAACTTGTCTCAGACACTTATTGACTGTATTGTATCACAGTGGACAAATCACTTTAAACTTTTAGCCTCAGTTTCCTCATCTGTAAATTTTTGGTATTGAATTCAGCCTCCCAGGGGTCCTTATAACTCCAAGTCTATGATCCTAGGATACTACCCACTTCAAAATGGGAATGAGGTGAGCTTGACATGGTTTGTTCTTGATCAAGTCTTGCTGGCTCTTTGTTATCTCTACTCCCTCAGAGGCTGACAAACCATCTCTTTAACATTATAAAGGACTGGGCTCATCAACTGACACAATTCAGAAATAATTTTGCTATAACTTACTATAGTTTCTCCTCTGTGGACAAATGCAATCTATAAATAATCACCAGGACATAGAGTTTTTGTTGTTGTTCAGTCCTGTTGGACTTTTCATGGCCCCATGAAAAGTTCTTCATGTAGGTACTGGAGTGGTTTGCTATTTCCTTCTCGAGTTCTTTATACAGATGAAGAAACTGAGGAAAACAAGGTTAAGTGACTTTCCCAGGGTCACACAACTAGTATTTGAGATCAGATTTGAACTCAGGAAGAGGAGTCTTCTGAGTCTAAATCTAGTTCTCTATCCACTGTTCCACCTGGTGGCACAGATATAATTTTGATTTGAAAAAAAAATTAATCAACTACCTCCATTTTCTTTGTCTTATGGATTAAGAAAAAATAATGCACTGCTTCAGTCTATGCATCTTGGTCCTTGATATTCTTAAATCTTTCTAGTGGACCCAGTGGGTTCCAAAATGTTGCTCCAAAGAACGGAAGAGATCAAATCCAGCTGTCCATGCTTTCAGATACCATCTTCTCTCTTCTTTTGAAAATCAGGAGAAACAATTTTCTCTAATGCTATGACATTTCTCTCATTCTCAAGGGTCCTTGGAACCCTTTCAAAGGTCCTTGACAGTATCCTAGAAGTCATATCTGCCACTTCATTGGCCAAATGAAGATGCAGTTTGTCCAGGTCTGCATACTTCCATTCACTGAGGACAGACAGAGGGTACTTGAAGTAGAGAGACAGTGTGTCACAGTGGATAAAATGGTGGACTAGGAATCAGGAACACCTAAGTTCAAATCCTATTTCTGACATGCACCATCTGGATAAGTCTTTTGATATCTCTGTGCCTCAGTTTCCTCATCTGTAAAATTAGGAAGATTGGACTAAATAACCTCTAACGTTCCTTCCATTTCAAAATTTATGATACTAGGACTGCTTCCCTACTTAGTTTGGGCCTCAATTCCCTGCTAACCATTTTTGTTCTAGTCCTCTCAATCCAAAGACCTTTTTTTTCCCTCAGCAGAGCTTTCATTTTCATAAGTTTTCTTCACTTCATATATACCAGGCAAATGTCATGTAGGCATTGTGTTTAGGCCCCTGTCCTCCTTTGTGCTCACCTGCTATATTCCCTCAGGTCCCCTGTGAGCCTCAGTTTCCTCCCCAGCTGATCTGGGAGTCTTGGATTGGAATTCAGAATACTGGGCTCAGATAGCAGTACTTGCCCAAATTACTTACCTTGGCCAAATCGTTGCCTCTCTCTAGCCCTCAGGCTTCCTCATGTACAAAATGAGAGCCTGGAACTAAATGACCTTTGAGGTTCCTTTCAGATCAACATCTGGGGTCTCTAAAATCCTCTCCATCCCTAAACTTCTCTAAACATAGTGTTAGTACACATTTCTAGAACACTTTAAGATTTGTAAGGCACTTGACAAATATTATCTCCTCTCATCCTCAATAGTCCTGTAAGGGAGGTATTATTACTGTCCTTATTTTATAATGGGGTAAACTGAGTCTGAGAGAGGTTAAGTGACTTATCTAGGGTCACTTAGCTTTGAAAGTATATGAGACGGGGGGTGGAGCCAAGATGGTGGAGTAGAAGCAGGACATTCTATGACCTACCCCTACAACACCTCAAATACGTATAAAACATGAGTCTAAACAAACTTTAGAGCTACAGAACCCACAAAGTGTGAGAGAGAAACAAATCTCCTGCTGAAGGCAGCCTGGCAGTCTGACAGGAAGGGTTCATCACAGGGCACTGGGAGCCGAGTGCAGTCCTGTGTGATCCATGTGATTTTGGCCCCAGGGAGGCAGTGGCAGCCAGAGCAGATTTCAGAAGAGTGAATTACCAGCAGCTGTGGTGGTTTTCAGAATTTTCAATCCATAAACACCAAAAAGAAAGTAAACGATCAGTCAGGAATTCTGTTGAAAAGGAAGGGTGCCCTGTCCCCAGGGTGAGAGGTGGCAGAGGGACAGCAGCTGCAGTGTGGCTGCCTCAGGAGCTCCTGGCCTACAGATCACAGGGGGAACAAATGCCCATTCCAGGAGTAATCACCCTTGCTTTGGATCTGGGTCACTTTCTTGTGTGGTGGTCCTGAGGTGAGAAAAGACAGTTTGCCAGTGCCGTGTCTGTAGAGAGGGCACACTCTTCAGACCTTTGACAACATTTGTGAAAACCCTAGCAATTAGGGAAAAAGCTCTCCTCTCTGGAAGAAGAGTTCTACCATGGCAAAGAGCTCAAAAATCAAAGAAATTGACTAGCAATATGAGCAAGCAGAGGAAGCACAAATAGACCTTAGAGTCCTTTTTTGGGGACAAAAATGATCAAAGCACAGAATTGGAGGAAGACAATGAAGTCAGAACTCCTGCATCAAAAGCTTCCAAGAAAAATATGAATTGATTACAGGCCATGGAGGAACTCAGGAAGGATTTTGGAAATCAAGGAAGAGAAGTGGAGGGAAGGGGCAACTAGGTGGCACAGTGAATAGAGCACCAGCCCTAAAGTCAGGAGGACCTGAGTTCAAATACAGCCTCAGACACTTAACACTTACTAGCTGTGTGATCTTGGGCAACTCACTTCACACCAATTGCCCTCCAAAAAGCAAAAAAAAGAGAGAAGTGGAGGAAAAACTGGGAAGAGAAATGAGAATAATGCAAGAAAATCATGAAAAGAGAGTTAACAATCTGACTGAAGAAAATAACACCTTAAAAAATAGACTAACTAAAATGGCAAAAGAGGCCCAAAAAACCAATGAGGAGAAGAATGCCTTAAAAAATTGAATTGGCCAGATGGAAAAGGAATTTCAACAACTCACTGAAGAGAATAATTCCTTCAGAATTAGACTGGAGCAAATGGAAGCTAATGACTTTATGGGAAATCAAGATACCTTAAAACAGATCCAAAAAAATGAAAAAAAAATAGAAGGCAATGTAAAATATCTCATTGGAAAAACCACTGACCTAGAAAATAGATCCAAGAGAGATAATTTAAAAATTATTGGACTACCTGAAACACATGATCAAAAGAAGAACCTAGAAATCATCCTTCAAGAAATTGTTAAGGAAAATTGCCCTGATATTCTAGAACCAAAGGGCAAAATAGAAATTGAAGGAATTCACCAATCACCTCTTGAAAAAAATCCCCAAAAGAAAACACCTAGGAATATTATATCCAAATTCCTGAGTTCCCAGAACAAGGAGAAAATATTACAAGCAGCCAAGAAGAAACGATTTGAATATTGTGGAAACAAAATCAGGATAACACAGGATCTGGTAGCTTCTACATAAAGGGATTGAAATGTTTGGAATATGATATTCTGGAAGTCAAAAGAGCTAGGATTAAAACCAAGAATCACCTGCCTAGCAAAACTGAGTATCATGTTTCAGGGGAAAATATGGTAATTCAATGAAATAGAGGACTTTCAAGCATTCTTGATGAAAAAAACAGAGTTGAATAGAAAATTTGACTTTCATATACAAGAAGCAAGAGAAGCATGAGAAGGTAAACAGGGAAAAGAAATCCTAAGGAAGTTATTAAAATTGAATTATCTACATTCCTACATGGTAAAATGATAATTGTAACTCATGAGACTTTTCTCAGTAGGAGGATAGTTGAAGGGAATATATATGTGTATATATATGTATATATATGTATATATGTGTATGTATACACACATATATATGTTTATATAAGAGGATATATATGTGTATAAATACATATGTAAGTGTGTATATATGTGTACATGTATGTATAGACAGAGGGCACAGGATCACTTGAATCAGAAGGGATGATATCTAAAAAATAAAATTAAGAGGTGAAAGAGGAATATAATGAGAGAAGGAGAGAGGGAAAGATAGAATAGGGTAAATTACCTCATATGAAAGAGGCAAGAAAAAACTGTTACAATGGAGGGGAAGAACAGGAAGGCAAAATTTCTTACTCTTATTGAATTTGGCTTAAGGAGGGAATAACATATACACTCAATTGAGTGTCTTACCCTACAGGCAAATAGGGGGGAAGGGGATAAGAGGGGGGATGAAAAAGGGAGGGAAGATTGGGGGGGGGAAGGATGATTAGAATCACACACTTTTTTTTAAAGCAATTAGGGTTAAGTAACTTGCCCAAGGTAACATGGCCAGTTTTTTTGTGTGGATCTGAGGCCAGAACCGATCCTGGGTCATCCCGACTCCAGGACCAGCACTCTTACTCACTGTGCCACCTAGCAGCCCCAAAGCACACACTTTTGAAAAGGGATAGGGTCAAAGTAAAACATAGAACAAGTGGGGGGCAGGATAGAATGAAGGGGAATATAGTTGGTCTTTCACAATATATCTACTATGAAAATGTTTTGTGTAACTACCTATGTATAACCTGTGTTGATTTACTTTTCCTCCCAGTAGGGTGGGTGGTGAGGGAAGAAGGGAAAGAATCTGGAAATCAAAGTTTTAAGATCAAATATTAAAATATGTTGTTGTTATTATTATTATTATTATTATTATTATTATTATTATTATTGTTGTTATTTTTACATGCAACTGGGAAACAAAATATACAGGCACTGGGGTATAGAAATCCATCTTGACCTACTAGAAAGTCAGAGGGCGAATGGGGGAGCATATAAGAGAGAGCATATTGGGGGAAGGGATATTCAGTAGCATAGCTATTTTGGGGTGAGGGGTAGGGGAAAGACTGGGAGAAAATTTGTAACTCAGAATCTTGTGGAAATGAATGTTTAAAACTAAAAATAAATTATAACCCCCCAAAAGAGAAATCTATACTATTAAAAAAAACTAAACAAAAAAAGAATGTAAATGAGGCAAGCTTTGAACTCAGATTCTGATGACTCCAAGTTCGGCTGTGGGTCCACTCTGCCAAGCTCTACTCTGATTTTGAATAAGACCTGGAATTCAAAGACCAAGGTATAGAGCCCCCTTCCATGTGAGGTTCCCCTTTGTCTCTACTAGGAGGGGATGGAGATAAGAGTTCGCAATTGGAATACTCAGGGACTTGTCATCCTCTCCAGACTAAAGCCTGAAGGTGAGTGGGTAGGAAAAGCCCAGGGAGCCAATTAGAAACTCTTTCATCCCTACTAGGAGGAAGAAGGGTGGAAGATGTGCCTGAGTTATTCTCTATGTGTATGTGGCAAATTGCTATTTTTTGGTTCAGAGATTGGCTCTAATAAGAGACCTTTTTGACATGAAACCAACAACTCCCCTTCCTTCCCAGCATTGACTCGGTGCTCAGGTGATCTCCGAGGAGGCCTGTCTTCCCAATGGCTAGGGGAGAAGGACAATGCTGAATAATTCTTCACACCTGTGGTCCCATCACCATCTCTGTTGATTTCCAGAAGTCAGAGACTCATGCAAACAGGAGGCAATTATTTCACAGATTTGGTAGTTGATAATGAGATCCATTTTCTGCTATAAGGGTTGGAGGTTTGGTGGCTGTAAGCTGGTGACATGATGCAATGGAATATCTTCATTGTTTGATGTCGGGCCACTAGAGGAGCCAATCAGGAACAGTCTCCTTCATCTCTCTCCAAGCTCAGAAATTCATATTCCTAGACAAGGAGCTGATTTTGGTCTACTAGGCATTCATGATGCAAAAAACATTTATTTGGACTTTATGGTTAAATATTAGGTGCACCATGGAATCCAAAAGAGTGCAAGAAGTTGACCATCAATGGGAGAGACAATTCAACAACAGCATAGGGACAAGTCAAAGACAATATAGTGTTCTGTTCCATTCAACCAAGAGAGATATGTATGTTAACACGTTAGTACAACTCATGCTTAACTAGTTAACTAATAATTAACTATATATATAGTTAATTATATAACTACACACACACACACACACACACACACACACACACACATATATATATATAGGTAAGTCATAGTTAACTAGTCAATATTTTTGCTATTTAAAGAAAATAACATAAAACTTTAAATAAAACAATGAAGGGGGACAGGTATAGCCCCGTGCCTACTCCTAGAGAACAGAAAAATGAAAAGTTTAAAACAAAAAATAATGCATAAATAATATGAGAAGGCAGGGCTTACATGATACCTAAGGTCCCTTTTGGCTCTAAATCTCTGCTCCCATGACCTTTCTGGGCCTTGAAGACTTTAAGAAGCCTGGTTTGACAGAAGAAAGGTTGAGAAGAAATTAGCCACGCTTTGATGCTGAAGGACTGGAGACATACCAATTCTCTTTACGGATCCTCTCTTGTCAATCAATCTCTTGGCATATAAACAGGTATGTCAATAAAAGAATTGCCAGGAGGCCTGTGGTTTCTGAAGTAGTTTAAGTTAGCAAGCCCAGTCTGCCCACTGCTCTGGAGAGGGGCTTGATTTGTCCTGGAGGACAGACAAGCCTTAGTGACCTTATTGGCTCCTTTGTTAACTGCATCCCACTGTTCACCAACACGTCATGTTTCTACTCTTGAACATACATCATTTCTACCACTTTTCAGTCTTCTCATTTGTATAGTAGGGAATCTTCCTTATGTCAGTTTCCATTTGTGTTAGCATGTAGGTGGTTCAGTGGATAGAGCATCAAACACAGGAAGATGAGAATTCTATTCCTGCCTCGAACACTTGTTAGCTATGTGACTTAACCTCCCTCATCCTTAATTTTAATACCTGTAAAATGGAGATAACAATTGCACCTTCTTTGCAAAGGTATTGAAAGGATCAAATGAAATATTATATACAATAATTTACACATTACCTTAAAGTGCCATGTACATGTTGGCTATTATTACTGTAGGAGAAAAAAAGCACCAAATGGGTAAAGCTACTCCATGTTCTGCTACTGATTAGTTCTGGGATGTTGCACAGGTTGCTTGCCTATCTACCTCATAAGAATAGAGGCCTTAGGGATAGAGACAACAACAGAATGTTTAATTCAACCTCTTCTTTTATCATAAAGAGAAAAGGGTCAACTGATGTTTACATGAGAGAGTTGAACTGTAATTTAATTCATTTCAGTTCAATTCAACAAAGATTTATTTAATGCATCCTAGGTGAAAGTCACTGGGCTAGGTAGTAGAGATATAAAGACAAAACAAAACAATTTCTACTTTCACCATATTGATATTCTGTTCAAGGGGACACATATAATATCCCTCCCCTCCCTTTCCTTTTCCTCCCTTCCCTCTCCTCCCCTCTCCTCCCTTCCCCCTTCCTCCCCTCCCCTCCTTTACCAAATTGATTTTTTTTGACTAGGTAAAAGAGGTCTTTCTTTGTCTCATTTCTTACTAAACCTTAATCATTGAATGGGTGTTGCCTTAGTAAAACTGAGATTTAGCAAAGACCTTAGCTTAAAACAGCCAAGTCTTTCATTGCATCTGGGGCCATCTCCAGTTGTCCTGATTTATACCTTTTCTATGGGACCCAGATTTCTGGAGGAGAAAGTGAGGCTGGTGACTTTGTACAGCCCTCCCTCATTTAAATCCAATTCACTTGCATGATGTGGCATCACTTTCCTGATACCATGGACTTCTTTGAGAAGGAAGGACAAACAACAGCAGTACAAAGGACTGGGGGAGACATTTAAAAGAGATAATTTGGAACCACCTCTTCATTAAAGAGATAGCCAGGGTTTAGGACTATGGACTTTGCCAAATGCAGATTTACTGAGGTCTAGGGGGAAAAAGGCTGAATAGCAGGGAACTACTAAATTGACCCATCAATTCCTCCATCCTGGCTTGAGGTAAGTGATAGGGTGTAATGTCCTGATGCACTTGATGGGGAAGAACATATTTCCTTATTCCCTGGGTGTGAAAAAGATGCTCAGACACCTAAGTGCAACAGAAAATTTGTTTAAGGTGACTGAGGAACTTGGTCATGCCATCTGGGGTCTGTATAGAATAAAAATGATTGAGCCAATTGGAATTTGATAAGGAAGAGGACAGCATCCAGGATGGGATCAGAAAGAGCTTCCCAGAGACGCATGATTTGAGCCTTGAATGAAACTAGGAATTCTTTTTTTTTCTTTTAAAGCAATTGGGGTTAAGTAACTTGCTCAAGGTTACACGGCCAGTTATTTCTGGGTGTGGTGCTAAGTCTCTGAGCCCAGATTTGATACCCAGGTCATCCCGACACTGGAGCCGGTGCTTTTACTCGCTGAATGGGCTGCCCCTGAAACTAGGAATTCTAAGAGACAGAAGAGTGCAGGACAGGACTGCATTCCAGATATGGTGGCTAGACTATGGAAATACATGGAGGCAGAGCATGAGAATATCAAGTTCAGCAAATTCTTGTGATTGCCTGAGAAAAATAACTGTGAAGGGGAGTGATATGGAAGATGGTTGGCTAGGAAGGTTAGAAACAGATTGTGGAAGGCCTTCAATGTCAGGAAGACTTTGTCTTTCTTCCTGGAGACAACTGGGAGCCCCAGAAAGTTTCTGAGAGAGGGAGGGGCATGGTCAGCTTTGTACTATAGGAAGATCATTTTTAGCATCTGTTTAGAGGCAAATGAGATAAGCAGCAGCAGAGAGACCAATTAGGGGGCTATTATAGACTTTAAGTGAGAGGTAATGAAGGCTGACCTAGGATGTGGCTGGATAGGTGAATAGAAAAGGTAAGGTGTGAGAGACATCACCATCAAGCTTGAGAATTTGATTGGATGTGTATGTGTAGGGCTCCAAGATTCCCTCCTACTCTGACTATCTGGGATTCTATTATTGGTGTTCTTTCACTTTCTGAGTGTCCACATCCAGCCTCAACAGCCCTCAACATCCTAATTAATGGGTTGAATTTTGGAACAACCTTAAGCTTTCGCTAGGTTGGGGCCCCCATTAATCAGCAGAGCCCTGCAGAGGTCTCTGGCAACCCTGCCGCAGGCGCTATGCAGAATTCATCATCCCAACTCAAATGAGATGGCCAAAGGAATGCAGAATAATTTGAGAGCTCTTATTAGCCATTTGCTAATGCAGTCTGACTTCCTGGTAGGGGTCAGCACCACCATTCATTTCTTCCCTGGGTGGCTGGTCTGTTGTTGGGTGTTTGTGTCGAAGGCTGGTTTGGAGCTGAGCCAGCTGTGGGCTTTTGTTTATTCTCCTGCCTTCTAATTAGGATGGGGAACAGTCAGGGATAAGACGGCATCTTACAGGCTGCCTGGTTGGAATTTTTGCGCAGTGTTTGGGAAGGCAAGGTAACTTTTACAAGGCTATTGTCTCAATCTGAACTGGGAATCGGCTAGCAATGATGTGAATATATCAATAAGTCTAGGACTGGAACTAGAAAATATTGAAATTGTTTTCATTTCCCTAAGTAATGAGTGATTGGAGGCAGTGTCACTCATGTAAGGAAAAGATCACTGACTCTGGATACATAGGAAAGACCTGGGCTCTCATCTCCACACCAAAACCTTTGCCACTTAGCACATATGATCTTGGGCAAGCCAATTAACCTCCCTGGGCATGATTTTCCTCAATTGTAAAAGGGCAGGGGGAGGGGGATGAACTAGAGGTCTCTGAGGTCCCTCTGGACCTCTGATACTACAATTCTTCACCATCTTATTTGTCATCACTGAACGACCAGATTGCTAGAAGTATCCTGGACTCCCTTCATGATAAAGCTGGAAGGCTCTTATTGAAATGAGACCAACAGAGAAGTGACTTGCCCAGTTTTACAAAGCAAGTTGACATCAGAGTCCAGGCTAGACTCTAAGCCTTCTGGTTCATGGAATTATGGAATTAAAAGCTAGAAGATATCTTAGAGACCATATGGTCTCACTTTCTAATTTTATAGATGAAGAAATTGAGTACTGAGGAGGATTTGAAGTCCAGAGAGAGTGGTTTTCCTCTGGGCACACCCTGTCAGGTGTAGGAATGAAACTCTGAGTCCCAGACAGAATAATTGAGGTCCAGAGAAGGCAAACAATTTGCCCAGGTGTCCCTACATCTTCAAACCCTAATGGCAATGCTCCTTCTATCACACCATTTCTCTCTATATAAACTAATTTCTAGGAAGAGAAAATGCCTTGCTTGGAGCTACAGAGTTCAAGATAAATTGGGACTCGCACCCAGGTCTTTGGACTCCAATGACTGTGCCCATTCCACTCCTTTCTGTTTCTTAGATGGGGCTGAAGAATTGAAATGAGAAAAGGGCCTTGTTCAAGGACACAGCAATGTCACAGCTGGTTTTGGAACCAGGAAGAGACCTTTGGAAAAAGATGCTAACCTTTGCAATTCACATGACCCCCAAAGAGATGCATAGCCTTCTTTCCATGCCAATATGTGAATGGAGTCACAGAAGAAAATAACTTCATTTCCCTTGGAAAAACAACATGAGTCATGTTAGAAACAGTTTAGCAAAAGAACCTTGGAATAGCAGGCATTTTTTTTCTTTGCTGATCACAAACCCAGCAAGACCTTGAGTGTTTGCCACTCCTGTAATGAATGCCAAGTTTATTTTTCTCAGATCAACCTACATTTAATTACTAGTATTTCATCAACAGACATTGTAAACTGTCATATTTAATACTAAAGAAACAGATATCCTAGACCCCAGGAATTTGGGTTAATAAGATAGTTATTGTATGTGCTAACTGATTTAAACAAAATCAACCCAACAACACAAAACTGATGCCTTATTCATTATAAAGCTGTGAAGTCTTCGGCACATGGTTTGAATAATTTCTTGGTATTTAGTGCCATCTAACAGTTCAATTAATCAAAATTAAAGACACGTTTGAGGACCTTAATTGAATGAATTGCGATTCAGTAGGTGGGCATTAACATATAATCCTTCCCTGAGCTCCTAGCCAGAAGTGATCTTTCCCTCCACTGAACTAACATTAGTACTTTGTGCCTTTCTCTTACAGCAAGGATACATTCTACCTTTTATTATAGTTGTACTTACATGTGACTTCTCTCCCCTAATAATGCTGTGTGAACTGTAGCCCAGAGTCCCTCAAACCTCTGGGTTTTCAAGGACTAATCCCTTTCTCAGTGGCAGATGGGAAAAGTCAGTTTTTCTTTGTTTCATTGCTCCTACTCAGAGTTTATGCCAGGGATTCTCTGAATAAGCTTGTGTTTAGATTTCCACAAATTGGAATTCCACAAATGTGGAATAGCAAGCTTTCCAGATCTTTCACAAGCAGTCAAATCAATACATGCATATTGTACATAGGATAGCTTTTATTTCACCCCACAGAAAACACAGAAGATTCACAGGAGTCCCTAAACAAATGTGGAAAATACTCACAATAGTTCTCCTTATAAGGAACTAGAATCAAGGTGGCCAATGTGATATTCTGCTGAATCCCTAGCTCAGCCTGGGTAGGATTTGGGTTTCAGTTGTCTCAGCTCTAAAATCTATCTAAGGCAAAGGTTCTAAATAATTTTTTTGCGCGTGTCACTGACCTCTTTGGCAGTGTGTTGAAACTTATGGATCCCTTCTCAGATCAGAATCACGTTCTTAAATGCATAAAATATAATGCCTTGGATTACAAAGGAAAACCAATTTATAAAATTATAATGATCAAAATATTAAACCAAAATATTCAATGGTACTAAGTTAAGACTCTTGGTCTAGGGTATAGCTAAAAAGGATTAATAGAATCCCTTTTAGAAATGTACTGTGTTTCAAGTAGATCAGGTATAGGACAGCTATTTATTTCCTCCACTATAAAAGTGGCCAAAAGCTGGTTCAGCATCACTCATGCTCACTGTAGTTACATGTCCAGAAGATTGGAAGGGTCCCTTGATTGTCTCTGTCACATACAGGTGTGAGAGTTGATCCAGTCTTCACCCCTAAATACTGCTTCTCCTCCTCTTCCATTTGTGTGGTGACCACAATTCATTGATCCATTAAAGCAAAATGGTCTAGCTGTTGAGTTGTTTCAGTTGTGTCCAACTCTCCATGACCCTATTTTTTGCAAAGATACTGGAGTGATTTACCATTTCCTTCTCCAACTTATTTTACAGATGAGAAAAATGAGGCAAACAAGATCAAATGACTTGCCCAGAATCACACAGATAGTTTCTGAGGATGGATTTGAACTCAGGTCTTCCTGATTACAGTATTGGTGCTCTTTCTACTGTACCAATTAGATACCCAAATGGTATAGTAGAGTGAACTTGATTGGAAGTCAAGAGTTTCATGTTTGAAATCCTGGCTAGGTCCTACTATCCCTGGTCTTTTACTTCATCATCCATTAAATGAGGGGGGTAGAAAGAACCAAAATTTCTAAGGTCCCTTCTAACCCAGAAATTCTGACCTCATCATAGAATGGCCAGCCAACCAGGGCACAAGGAAAGTTGTTAAGTTTTTAAAAAAGGAAGGAAACAAGCACTTACTATGTGCCAGGCACTGTGCTAAGTGCAAATATTGTCTCATTTGATCCTTTCAACAACTCTGCAAGTCGGTGCTATTTCCAATCCTATTTTGTTGAGGAAACTGAGTCATATGTGAGTTAAGTGACTTTTCCAGGGTCACACACAAATCAGTATTTGAGGCCAGATTAGTAGCTGACTCTTTCTAACTCAAGGGTCAGCTCTATCCACGGCACAATCTACTAGTACTTGCTAGTGACTATATTCTGGGTTTGCTTGTTTGGGGCAGAGGCCTCCAATCTATCAAGGCCAGAGTGAAGGTTGGGCCATTCACGCAGTGGCCATAGTGATGCAACCTTTCACCTGCCTCACAGCTCAGGTGAGCATCTGGGTGAAAGAGACTAGAGAAAAACCAAATTCATATTAAAATGAAACTATCCACTTTGTCAACCAGCAGTGCTCTGCTTTCTGATCTCATTCACTGGAGTAAGATTTCATATAAAGGAATCTTGAGTTTTAAATGAGGTGCCAGGTGTAATTTGGTACTGCAGGTGTGATGAGTGGGCCTTCCTTTCGAGGAACCAGCAGAAGCATGGCCCCGCAGTCTCTCTGCTTCTGACTAAGGCTATGCTGGACCCACAGCAGCTTGAGGAGAGCACTGATTAGGTGGTCCCAACATAGCTCTGGTCCTCCTGGGCCTACATGGATGCATGTGGAGTCTGGAAGGCCTGAGTCTGACCCTTCAGACACTTACTAGCTGTGTGATCCTCAGCAACATTAAAGATGGGATTTGAACCAGGTCCTTTGAATCCAGGTTCAGTGCTTTCTCTTTTGGACCACACTGCCTCATTTTTGAAGCAAAATTTGAACTCAGGTCTTCCTGACGCTGCTCCCAGTGCTCTGTGGAAATTTACAGTTCACAAAACAACTCTATGAGACAGGGAGTGAAAATATTTTTTACAAATATCCCTCTGAAGACCAACTTATTATCCACGTTGGGGTGGGGGTAGTGATGGTCAAATTAACGTTGTTAGTCCAACTCTCCAATAATTTTGGACTGGACCTGTGATTATCATAGAGGGTGTTCCAAAAATCTTAATGCCTTGTTGAACTAGTTAGAATGAAATAATTAAAGCTTAAAACTGCACGAAGACATTTGGAACACCTTTCATCCATAAGCTCTGAGGGATCAGATCATAAGATTGTAGATTTAGAGCTGAAAGAGAATTTGGAAGCCATCAGGCACAACACTCTCATTTTACAAATGACTTAACTGTGGCCAAAGGAAGTTGAGTGACTTGCCCAGGGTCATACAGTATCTAAGCCTATCAGAGCTTTAGGAGTTAGAAAGCTTGGGATCACATTTTAGTTCTGCCACTTAATCCTTGTGTGACTGGAAAAATCCCTTGATCAATTTCCTCATCTACCAAATGAAGTGGTCAGACTACGTGCTCCTCAAGGTTCCTCTTGGATCTAAGAGACTTTGTCCCTATGATAAAGAAAAGAAAGACACCTTCCTGTGTCTCCCAAGGACCATTCTACTCATTGGCCTGGTCCTGGGCAGTGAATAACAGGGTATAGACTTGGGACAAATCTGAACATTTGTATCTAATAAATGTTTACAAAGCACCTATTCTGCGATATATGGTGTGATACAAAGATAACAGCCACTAGTCTCCTCATAAGTTCTGGTCTTTCTTATCCCAACTCCTGGTCACACTGATATGTCTGGTCCTCAGACACCTGGCCACATCTTCCTCTCCTGGTTCAAGGGATACTTCTTCTGAGGAGCCATGGGATTTTCCCTAAGGCTATAGCTTCCAATGCATTCTTCCCAAAGATCAATTTTTATAGCTAATATCTCCCCTATGTCATTTATTGACTCAGTGACTAATACCCAGATATCTAATAAGCATCAATTAGATTTTTATAAAGGGATATTTACTGAGAAGATATAGCATGAGAAGAAGTAAAAATGTTTCTCTGAAGCAGGGGCACACTCTTTCTTTTGCCATCTTCTTCCCCAAGGAGATTAGGCTCAAATTGGAAGCAGTTGTTACAAAGTAATTGTTTACTCCCACCAAGTTCACTCCCCGAATGTAACATAGTTAATGGACAAAGTCACTGTCTTATTTCCAAAAATGTATCTTAACTGTAGGGTTGACATTGGATCTTGGAGTTCGTTCCTTTCTAGGCTTGGGCTAGAAAACTCTGGAGTGTATTCTCTTCTGACCTTGCAAAGCTCAAAAGTTAGTAGCTGTGGCCAATACCACAGGAGAACAGGGAAAGAGCAAATCCAAAGAGGCAAAGGAGAGAGTTGTCCTTTGTTCATGGTCACCTTTGGGCCCTGATGGAGAAGGATTCTTAGTTTGGCATTGCTTTCTCTTGCCAACTGGAGGTTTACAGCAGTCATTGTTGACTCTGTCACCACCAGGAAAGACAGAGAGAGATTGAGTGACTCAAACCTTTTGTATGAACATTTAGTACCAACTCAGCATACTGACAAAAAGAGCCTCTACTCCACACAGGAAACAGATGGGGTAGAGAGTGCATGTGATGAGCTGCAAGCAGGGTCTTCCATTATGCATACTTAGAAGTAGGCTCACCAAGCATCCATGTGATCTCAGGACTGGTCTCTCATTGGCCTGTCCCTTGTCATTTCTCAATCAGCTAACCAATAAACATTTAATTAAGCATGTTCTTTGTGCAGGCACATAGTACTAGGGATACAGAGAGGCAAAACACAGTCCCTGCCCCAAGGAGCTTATAATCCAGTGGGGGAAACACAAGGAGCTTGCATTGTCTTTGTGGAAACATGAACACAGAGGGCTCTTTTTCCCTGCCAACTCCTTCACTCCTCTTGGATGAGAGAATGGGGCCCAGTCCTTGGAGCTAAATGAGGGGACTTGGTCTCTGGGGACATGTGATGCTCACCCAAGGGTCTCTCTCAGTCGATCTTCCTTCTAAGAATGATTGCTGGGCTACCACACACAAGGCTATGCTTAATGACTTCCTAATGTTCCCATTAGAGAAGGCCTGCTTTTTCAAAGGGTATATAACTTAGCTATTACTGCTCACTCTAGGGTGAGACTTGGCAAACACATTATAAAGCCTGAAGGCAATTTTGATTTTTAAATTATGAAATAAATCATGCTGGGTTAGGTGTTTTGGTCGTTGTTGCTGTTTGTCTCTCTATTTTCCCCCTTTGCTGAAAACTTGAACAGCAGTTTTCTGGTTTGGGATTATTTATTACTTGGCTCTGCTCCTGCCAAGATTTTATTTGTTTTGTAAAATGATACCTTGAGACAAATCATAAGGACAGGCCAGGAGAGGCTGGGGCTGCTTGGGGCTGCTTGGGGCCCTGGGGATAAGCTGATTTCCAGATTTGTGGGGTTGCTTTGCTGAAAAAGTCAGAAACCTAGCCCCTGGAAGTTGCTGTTTTGATTGCTAGATTGATTACCTAGCTCCACGATCAGACCATGAAAGGAGAAGGATTCAGAAACAGCCTTCATATGAACTGGAATGTTCTCCTTCATTTCCATTGTTTGGAAAATTCCTAGCTCTCTCTATGAGAGCCATTCATTTGTTCACTCATTCATTCATTCAAAAGTTCATCATTAATTCAACCAACATTTATTAAGTGCCTACTATGTGCCAAACATTGTGTTGTAAACTGTGGATACAAAGAAAAACTATCCCAACCCTTGTCCTCAAGGAGGAACTGGCAGAGAAGAGAAGTAAATACAAAATCTATATATGGTAAATACCTCCTACATGGATCCTTCCCATGATCCTCTAGTACTTAGGGTTCTCTCTCTCCTCAAGCTGTCATGCCAATTTTTATGTTTACATTTTAAAAAATTCAGTAGATTGTAAACTCCTATAAGGCAAGCCTTATTCCCATTTCTCTTCCTAGCACTCGATCCTAACACAGTGCCTTGAACATAAGCTTATCCATCTAGAGGCAACAGGGATCTCAGAGGTCACCTGGCTTAACACCTACCATTTTACAACTAGGGAAACTGAGATACACGAAAGTTAAGCAAGGTACTGTAAGTGTCTAATAGCTGTTTTCTGGGTTGCTTATGCTTTTTAACTTCCTTTATACCTCTGAAAAGACAGAAGCCGGTGCAGCTGGAGTTAGTTACAGTTTATGGAAGCCTTGCTCCATGTGTAGCTCTAGTTTGTTATTGGAGATTCCAGAGGAAATCAGGCAAAGTCCCTTCTCTCAGGCAGCTTGTCCTCCATTTGCGAAGGCCACCTATTTACACCAATGATCGCGAAGAGTAGCTCTCTGAGGTGATGTCTTATTACAACTTCTAATAATAGCTTAGACCCTGTAGGACAGAACTTATACCTAGAATAGAATAGAACCCATCACTTCCAATAATAATTGCTATTTCTCTAGCACTCTGTGATTTGTGAAATATTTCACATACATTATTTCATACAAAACACAAAACAACCTTGTAAGGCAGGCACGAGAAGTATTATAGTTCCCATTTAATAGATGCAGAGTCTGAAGGTCATGTAGTTTATGTGATTTGTTCAGGCTCACACAGTTAGTAGTGGTAGGCAATCCTGTCTTTATGGCCAGCCCACCACCCACTATATTATACTGTCTTAGGGTTGAGAACAGTGTGTGGTCAAGAACACTGATGGAACTCACTTGATGCCCATGACCTCCAAAGTCACTCTCCAGTTCTGTTCTTTACTCCTCAGGCCAATTCTTTCTTAATCTCAAGTTCTGTTTCTTCCTCATTAGAGGTAAAGCTGGGATCTCAGGTCATCAAGTCTCTGACAATGTAAGTCAAATCAACAAACAGTTATTAAATGTCTCATATGTGCAAGACACCGTGTTAGCTGCGGGGAATATGGAAACCAAAGTAAAACAATTCCTGTCCTTAAGGAACTTAACATTCTACTAGGGAGTGCAAGATTTAATTTGAGAAAGAAAATATTATTTATAACTGAAGGACAAGAAAATTCTTCTTAAAGAAGGTGGTACTTGAAATGAGCTGTGAACAAATCTAAGTTATCAAAAAGTAGAAGAGAGGGGTGGCTAGGTGGTGCAGTGAATAGAGCACCGGCCCTGGAGTCAGGAGGACCTGAGTTTAAATCTGGCCTCAGACACTTAACACAAAAACTAGCCGTGTGACCTTAGGCAAGTCACTTAACACCAATTGCCCTCCAAAAAGCCAAAAAAGGTAGAAGAGAGAAGAGAGAGCATTTCAGACTGGAGGAACAGACAGTGTAAAGGCCCTGAGGTAGAAGAAAGAATTGCAAGTGCAGACAGTAACAAGTGAACTAGTTGACACTGGAACATGGGCTATGGGAAAGAGAAATAAAAAATAAATTTGAAAAGGTAGACTGAACCTAGTATCAGACATCTGAGGGACTGGATTAGCCAGAATTATAGGATGTTGGAATCAGAAAGAGTGGTTTAAGAATTCAAGATCATGGAGTTTGGGATAATGGTGAGCTCTGAACTGAGAGTGCTTCTGGGGATGATTGAGGGAGAATGGACAGGTGTAGCAGCAAGCACCCCAAGCGCGTCCTCAGGGTTTGCAGCTACCA
>NW_027185720.1:10572242-10724689 GCF_028583685.1 Petaurus breviceps papuanus | reverse complement strand
TTAGCCTAGGGGCAGGGAAGATCTTTAAAATTTACATTTCCATTACAACAGGAGGTCATAAAAGTGGAAGAGACTGATGAATCAGGAAGGCAGGGTGTTCAAACATAAGTACACATGAATATTGACTTCACAGAGGATGATGGCAAGGGTTGGAACAGGGAGGAAGACTGTGAATCAGGGAAAGAAGGGAGAGTGACCTGGAGGTAAATAAGTGAGAGTAACAAGAAAATGGACTGGATGAGTGATTATACTTAGTCTATGTCTCCACAGACAGCAGGTCTGGGCTCCTAGGGGAAAGAAGTTACAGGAAGATAGATTTAAGTGTACAACTTAACAATTGGAACTGTCCAATAATGTAATGGATTTCCATCCTATGGTCTATATTCTATGTTCTTTTACCTCCCAGCTCTGATATCCTATACCTCTGAGGAGGTAATGAATAGAATGTGGACTTTGAGGCAGTAAAAAACTAGTTCAAATCCTTCCTTTAACATTAGCTAGCTGTGTGAGCATGGACAAGAAATTTAATTCCTTGTAGCTTCAGTTTTCTCATCTAGAAAATGGGAATAATACTACCTGTCTTTCTTATTTCATAGGGTATCTCATAGGTGTGGCGCCTCCATATTGTGTGGGTAGATGACATAGCAGATAAAGCTTTGGGCCTAGAGTCAAGAAGACTCATATTCTTGAGTTCAAATTCTACCTCAGACACTTGCTAGCTGTGTGATCCTGGGTGAGTCACTTCACCCTGTTTGCCTCAGTTTCCTCTTATGTAAACTGAGCTAGAGAAGTAAATAGCAAACCACTACAGCAATTTGCCAAGAAAACCCCAAATAGGGTCACAGTGACTGAACTACTGAACATGACTGAAGCTACTGAATAATAAAACAACAACAACATACTCCATCCTAGGGAAAGAGTCTCTGTTTTCAAAACAAAACAAAATGAATAGAGATTGCAATTCACAAACTCTAGAGCAATGAGCTTGGCCTCCATACCCAAGAAAGTTTCAATAACTGGGGAAATGGTAGGTACTGTGCCAACATGATAAAAAGAATGACAATACTACCTAGCTTAATCAGCTTATTCAATGCCATACCAATCAAATTTCCAAAAAGTAACTTTATAGGGCTTGAAAATAATCACAAAATTCTTTTGGAGAAACAAAAAGTTCAGAATCTCAAGGGAAATAATGATTACAATGTGGTTTTAGCAGTGTTAGGTCTCAGACTGTACTATGAAACAATAATGATCAGAAGTAGTTCATATGTTTAAAAAATAGATAAATTCATCAGTGGGAAGAAAATCATAAACATATGACCAAGAAGCATTTATTAAGTTCCTACTATGTATTAGGCACTGTGCTAAGAGAGCCAGAAACTGTTCCTACCCTCTTTGAGGTCACAATATAATGGAGGAAACACTGAGAAAATAGCTATGTACAAACAAGATATATACAGTATAATTGAGACTTTATCTCAGAGGGAAGCATTAAGGGGGAGTGGGAAAGACTTTTTGTAGAAGGTAGGCTTTTAGTTAATACTTGAAGGAAGTCAGCCAATCCAGGAAGTGGAGGAAGAAAATGGCAGGTATGAAATGCCTGGATTTGGGAATTGGAACCTAGCATCACTAGGTCTCAGGGTATGTAGCTGAAAGTGTAAATACTGTAAAGGGAGGGACAAGTTCTAGATCACTTTGAATGCCAAACAAAGGATTTTTAGTTGATCCTGGTGGTGATAGAAGCCACTGAAATTTATTGAATGTTGGGGATAACAGTCAGATCTGAGCTTTATGAAGATCACTTTGTTAGTTGAGTGGAGGATAGACTAGAGTGGAGGGACACTTAAATCAGGGAGACCAAACCAACAGGCTATTGAAACCATCCAGGTGTGTGGTAATCTGGGTCTCTATCAGAGTACTGACAGTATCAGAGAAGAAAAGGAGATGGATAAGAGAGTTGTTGTAAAGATAGAATAAATGTTACTTGGTAACAGATTGGACATTGGAGGGGGTATGTGTGAGAGATTGTGAGGGATCTGTGATAACACCTAGGTTGTGATTCTGGCTGATTGGGAAGATGGTGGTGCCCCCTACAGTAATAGGGAAGTTAGGAAGGAGGGAGGATTTTAGGAGGATGATTATGCATTCTGTTTTGGACATTTATTAAAATATCTGTGGGATATTTAATTCAAGATGTCCAATAGGCAGTTGGAGATGGGAGAATGGAGGTCAGGAAAAGAGTTAGGAATGGCTGAATGACTTTGAGGGTTATCTACATAAAGATTATAATTGAATATGTGGGAGTTAAGATCACCACATGAAATAGTATAGAGGGAAAAGGGAAGAGGTCCCAAGGGCTAACAAATCGAGCATAGTGCTAGATAAACCCAAAGACCAACTCTACTAGAGTAATGTCTCACTATTTGGCAAAAACTGCTGAGAAAATTGAAAAACAATAATTCAGAGATTAGATTTAGACCAGTGCCTCACACTCTTTACAACAATAAGTTCTAAATTCATATATGACATTGTTATAACATTTGCCATCATAAACAAAAAATAACCCTATTCTTTGGGAAGAGGATTATTTTTACAGTTATGGATAGGGAAAGCATTCCTGGCTAAACAAATGAAAGGCAGAGAAAATAACAGGAGAGAAAAATAGATAATTTTGAATGTATACAATTAAAAAGTTTTTGCACAGACAAAATCAATGCAGCCAAGAATAGATGGAAGAAATTAACTAAAGTCTGTTATTCAAAATCTACAGGAAATTGTTTTAAATATTTAAGAACCCAAATCATAATTTTTTATCAAATGCTTTATTAACTTCTAGTTTATATAATTCATTTCCACAAGCTTTTAGTAACAAATTTTCTCCCCATTTTTCTCCCTACCCAACACTCCAAAATAGCAATCTGACTGGATATCCCCTCCTCCAATCCGATCTCTCCCATATCGTCTCCCATACACCCTCCAACTTTCCTGTAGGGCATGGTGGATCTTTATGTCCCAGTTCCTGTATATCTTATTTCCCAGTTACATGTAAAATAATAGTAATAGTAATAATAATATATGTAAACATTTGATTTTAAAGCTTTGAATTCCAGATTCAATCCCTTCCTCCCTTGTCACCCACCCTTACAGGGAATACAAGCAATTCGATATAGGTTGTATATGTGTAGCTATGCAAAACATTTCCATAGTGGATATATTGTGAAAGACTGATGACATTTCCCTCCCTCCTATCCCACCTTCCACTTATTCTATTCTCTACTTTGATCCTGTCCCTTTTCAAAAGTGGGTGCTTCCAACTTCCCTCACCCCAACCTGCACTCCCTTCCCTCATCCCCCTCTTATGCCCTTCCTCCCTACTCTCCTGTTGGGTGAGGTATCCTATTTAGTGTGTGTGTCCTTTCCTCCCTAAGCCAAATTCAATGAGAATAAGGTTGACCCATTGCCTTATGCCTTCCTGTTCTTCCCTTCCATTGTAACCATTTTTCCTTTGCCTCTTCTGTATGAGATAGTTTACCCCATTCTGTCTCTCCCCATCTCCTCTCATTATATTCTTAGCCCACCTCTTAATTTCACCTTTTAAGTATTATCCCTTCCTATTAAATTAGTCCTGTGCCCTCTATCTACGTATACCTGTACACATATATACATACATTCACATATGTATTCATACACCTATATACCCTCTTATGTATAGACATATATGTGTATATATATGTATATGTATATATGTATATGTATACACACACACATTTCTATTCCCTTCAACTATTGTCATATGGAGAAAAGTTTAATAAGTTACAATTATAGTTTTTCCATGTAGGGATGTAAAAAGTTCAACTTTGCTAAGTTCTTTATGATTTCTTGTCCCTGTTTACCTTCTCATGCTTCTCTTGCTTCCTGTATATAAATGGCAAATTTTCTATTAAACTCTGTTTTTTTCATCAAGAATGCTTGAAAGTCCTCTATTCCACTAAAAGACCATATTTTCCCCTGAAACATGATCCTCAGTTTTGCTGGGTAGGTGATTCTTGGTTTTAATTCCAGCTCCTTTGACCTCCGGAATATCATATTCCAAGCCCTTCAATCCCTCAGTGTAGAAGCTGCCAGATCATGTGTTATCCTGATTGTGTTTCCACAATATTGAAATCGTTTCTTCCTGGCTCCTTGTAATACTCCATGATCTGGGAATTCAAGAACCTGGCTATAATATTTCTAGGAGTTTTCTTTTTGGTATCTTTTTCAGGAGGTGATCAGTAGATTTTTTTCAACCTCTATTTCGCCCTCTGGTTCTAAAATATCAAGGCAATTTTCCTTGAGAATTTCTTGAACGATGATTTCTAGGTTCTTTTTTTTTTTGATCATGGCTTTCAGGTAGTCCAATAATTTTTAGATTCTCTCTCCTGGATCTATTTTCCAAGTCGGTGGTTTTCCCAATGAGATATTTCACATTGCCTTCTATTTTTTCATTTGTTTGGATCTGTTTAATTGTATGTTATTTTCTCATAAATTCACTAGCTTCCATTTGCTCCAATCTAATTCTGAAGGAATGATTCTCTTCAGTGAGCTTTTGAAATTCTTTTTCCATCTGGCAAATTCGGCTTTTCAAGTCATTCTTTTCCTCATTGCCTTTTTGAGCCTCTTTTGCCATTTGAGTTAGTCTCTTTTTAAAGTGTTATTTTTTTCAGTCAGGTTATTGATTCTCATTTTATAATTTTCTTGCATATTTCTCATTTCTCTTCCCAATTTTTCCTCTACTTCTCTTATTTGGTTTTCAAAATCTTTCTTAAGGTCGTCCATGGCTTGTAACCAGTTCATATTTTTCTTGTAAGCTTTGGGTACAGGAGTTCTGACTTTGCTGTCTTCCCTGTTCCATGCTTTGATAATTTTTGTCCCCAAAATAGGGGTGTAAAGCTGGGTTGCTTTGTTTATTTGCTTCCCTCGTTTGCTCATGTTGCCACTCAATTACTTGACTTTTGGGCTTTTTGCCACAGTAGGACTCTGCCACCAGATAGGGGAGCTTTGTCAGAATTGCTGGGGTTTTCTCAGCTGCTGAAGGTATTAGTTGGGTGCCCTTTCTGAAGCCTCCACACACTCTGGCAAGCTGGTCACATACTCCCGGACTTCCACCCTAGACTACAATCCAGATCCAAGTGGGTTGAAGCAAGAGCGATTACCCCTCAGACTGGTCGCTTGGTCTCCCTACGATCTGCAGGCCAGGAGCCGAAGCTTCCATGTGGTGGTGGCTGCACAGCTGCAGAGCTTCAGCAGCTTCTCCCTCCAGGGGATAAAGGTGGATCACACTCCCAAAGTATTGGATCCCAAAGTCCACACTGCACTGACCTTTGACTTTGTCCTCAGCATCTATGGGTTGATAATTCTGGAAACTGCCAAAGCTGCTGGTGATCTGAAGTCCCTCCAGCAAGTGGTTCATCAGGCCCTTCCTGAGGCTAAAATCTCGGGCTCCCATTGGGCTGGGCTCAGCTCACAGAGCGCTGTGCTGCCTTATTCCTGCCAGCCTGCTGGGCTGTCCTCAGCAGTAGGTTAGCTTCTCTGTGTCATTTTATTGGTTCTTTAGCTCCAAAGTTTGTTCACAGTCACCTTTTACCTCAATTGGAGGAGGTGGGAGTGGGAGCCCCACGAAGTCCTGTTTCTACTCTGTCATCTTGGCTCTGCTTCCCTCCAAAAATCATAAATTAACAAATGATAAAATGATATTAAAGTTTTCAAAAGAAGAAAAACAAGTTATCAGTAATAACTAATAATGAGAAAGGTGCATATTATAACAACAAACTTCTATTTCATACCCATCAAGTTGTCACAGATGTCAAAAATGGAATTCACAGTTTTTGGAGATGTGGGAGGATAAGGCAGACTGATGCATCATTAGGGGAGTTGTGAATTGTTCCAGTCATTCTGTAAAGCAATTTGAAGCTATATCCCCAAACTGATTAAACTGTGATATAGCAGTTTGATATAGGAGTTTCAAAATTAGGAATATATTCTAATGAAATAAAAGCAAGTAGGAAAGGGCCTCTTTGTAGAAACTGTTCACAGTGGCATTTTTAAGTATTGAAACTAATGCCGGGGTGCTATTTATCAATTAGGGAATGGATGGACAAATTAAAAATGCAAGTAAATATTTCTACTTTTAAGAGATAATGAAAGGGATGGTTTCAGAGAAATATATGAAACTTTTAAGAACTATTACAGAGTCAAGTGAACAGAAAAAAACAGGAAAATTTATATGATTCTAACATAAAAAACAAAACCAAAAAATTTTGAAAAACTTAAAAAAATCTGATTAATTTGGTGAACAACCATGACACCTGAGGATTGAAGATAAAGCATGCTCCCCCACTCCTGATAGAGAGGTGATGACCTACAGTTGCTGAATGAGACATACATTTTGGACATGGCCAATATGGGAAATTTTTTTGTTTGCTTGACTCTTACCTTGTTACAAGGGACTTTGGTGGATATGGAATGGTTAATGATAATGACTCCTAAAAATTGTTAGGGGAGAAGAAAAAAAAAACATTAGTGAAGCATTTAAAGAAAATTCCTCCCAAAAATCAGGAAGTGTTTCTGTGGGCTACATAGACAAGTGAGAGATTATTAGAACTATTGTATTAAATTGAGCATATACTTTCAAAAATCAAGTTGTATGTAATAAGATTTTTTTGGTTTGATATACAATCCTTTTTTTTCTGTTCTTCTTTGTACTTTAACTGAAATATCTATGCCTTTTGGTATTTGCAAGTTCACAAAAGAAGAAAATAGTTAAAAATAATTCCTAGGATCTTAGTGGTACCTCATAAATCATGGCACTAGTTTTACACACACAGATGAGACTGAACAGGCAAATATTTTTTCAAGTGTCTTCATGTGGTTTGGTCTTTACATCCCCCAGCATTGTGGCCACACTCCCCTGAGGATGCCCTAGCTTATCAACACACTTCTCATTTTCTTTGCCCAATTTACTTAGGCTTTGGATTTTAGCTTTGGGAAAGTTTTTTTTTTTTTGGCTATTAATTCTGATCTGTTTAGCTATTGGGGGAGTGTTCAATTACCAAGTCATATTGTCTTGATTGTAGATACATTTCCTTGTCAGGCAGATTTGAACCCTTCAACCAATATACCATCAAGTGGAAAATCCACTTTCAGCAAGAAGACAGGAATGCTTTGGCTAGTTTGACAGAGGCATTAACCAAATGGTGAGATTCATCCAGGCAGATTTTGCACCTTAAGGTATTGCTTTTCACTGAAGGAAAAAAAAGATTTCCGCTTGAGAAAAGTATGCATTCCCTATCTCTGATGAGATCCTTTTCAGACACAGTATTTCTCTGTCCTTCTACCTCTTATCCCATTTCTTAGTTCATTGTGTGCAAAAAGTACTAGACTGCTTATCAAATCCAACTGTTTTGTGAACTTTTGAAGCTTCAGAAATTGATTTGTTGGAGGTGAAGGCTTAAGGGTTACCTGGGCTCACTAGAGAATCAGAGTCTCCCAGTTGGAAGGGATATGTGAGGTCATTTTAATTCAATCATGGACTTGTAGCATAAATCCCTTCTCAGTAACTAGTCATCCACTGCCTTTCTCCCTTTCCCCTTTCTCTATTTCCTTATTTCTGCCCTCTCCCTCTTCTCTTCTCTTTCTCTCCCATCCTCTCATCCCCAGGGACAAAACCTCCTTACCTCCTAAGACCACACATTCCATTGCTGGACAGAGACTTTGAACAAAAGTACTGTATCTGTCTGTCTTTCTATCTCTGTATCTAGATATGGATACACACACACACACACATGCACACACACACACATACACACACACATATATAAATTACATTACGGAATCTCAGCTGGAAGGGATATCAGAGATTTACTTAGGATCATAGACATAGAGCTCAAAGGAGTCATGGGGTCCAACTAGCCCATATCCTTTGTTTTATAAATGAGGAGCCTGAGATACACACAGGGAAGGGACATGTTCAAGGTCAAGTGGTTGAACCAGGATAAGAACCCAGGGCCTCTAGTAAAAGATCCGGATGTCTTTCCACTATATCATTCTGCTTCCATTTCATCCAATTCACCTCTGAACAAGGGTTCTCCCTACCCACACCACATACTTGACAAGTAATTGCAAAGTTTTAGCTCGAATTTAATGCATTTAACATCTCTGGGTCTCAGTTTACTCATCTGTAAAATGAGGCTGAACTAGATATTTTCTAAAGTCCCTTTCATTTCTGAATCTATGAGGAAAACTCAACTATTCCAGTCAATCCAATAAACATTTATTAAGGGTCTGCTATGTGCCAGGCCCTGTGCTAAGTGCTAGAGAGACAATAAAAAGAAAGACAATCTCTGCCTTCAAGAAGCTTGCAATCAAATGCGAAGAGACGATACACAGAAGGAGTCAGGAAAGTGGATGGAGGTGGGGGATACTAGGAGCTAGCCAGCATGGGGGCATCTTGTTTCATGAAATTGAGACCAGACAGGGTAGCAGTTGCAGAGTGGAATGATTCTTTCTTAAGATACCTCAGTTCCCTTCCAGACAGCTCTAATTGTTTACAAGTTTTCCCTGACATGAAACCTCCATTTATTTCTTAGGAATTTCCACCAGCTGTTCCTTGTTCTGCCCTTTGGGGACAAGCAGGACAAGTCTAAGAACTCTTCCATATGACAGCTCTTCAAATACTGGGAGATAACTTTCATGTTCACCATCTTTTATTCAAAATGTCTAAACGTCCTTTCTTTTATCACCTCCTGTGGTGCCATCTCTGTAGTCATCACCTCTTTGACAACGTCTTCTGAATGCCCTCCAGCTTAGTGATGAATTTCTTCAAATATGGTGGCTAAAACTGAGCGCCATATTCCATATATGACCAGAACCATCAGAGTATTGCGGGGTTATCTTCTCCCCAGGCCCTGGCATCATGTCTTTCTTAGGAATTAGGTGTGTTCTCCTTGTTCTGAGAGAAATTCTTTCTCCCTATACCCACTTCTCCTAGTTTTGTCCTCTGGGGACAGGTAGAACAAGTGGAATCCTTCTTCATCATAATAGCCCTTCAGGCAATTGAAAACAATGATCATGCTTGACTAAGGAGTCTCTTCTCTGGGCTCAACAGCATCATAGGGGACTCTTACAATTGGCTAGGTAAGGAATGGTAGTGTCTGCTGTCCTTGACTAAGGTGGTCAGGCACTTCACTCCTGCTCCCTCTGTCCTCTTCTCTGAGCAACTTCTGTGGTCTACCGAACCTTCCTCATCCTCATCAGCACTGGAGGTAGTGGGGAGGGCAGTGACTCATTTTTATTTTCTACCATTATCCTTGCCATGGTGCCTTGCACATAGTAAGTATGCAATGCTCATTGGATTGGATCTATTGTCATCTTGTGTGTTCTATAGATGCCTGTGTGTGTACATACAATCTCCTTAAAGGCAGGGACTGTGTCCTTTTTTTCTTTGCATCTCCAGTGGCCAGCATAGTGCTCAGCATACAGTAGGCATTTAATGAGTGCTTGTTGAATCAGATTGGATTTATTATCTTTGGCCTCTTTTGTACATCCAAACCCATCAGAAAGGAAAACCTTTGTTTTTGGATCCTATGAGTCTACAACAGTTCCTGGCACATGGTAAATGCTTAATAAATGAATATTTATCTATAATAATTTATTTAATTTATATTTATTTATTTAAATATTAATTTACTTTATAATTATTTGTTAATAAATGAATTTTAATGAATAATAAATGAATAAATTGATGAACTCTGTACTCCCTTCCCTATCCCTTTCCTTACAGATTGATTTCAGTGGCTCTTAAAAAAAATGGTATGGCTTCCTAACCTGGTGTCATTTATTTTTCAGTGGAACAGTGACATTGGACTTGGAGTCAGGAAGACCTGGTTCAAATCCTGCCTCTGAAACTTGCTAGTTATGTGATCTTGGGCAAATCATTTCACATTTCTAGTCTCAGTTTCTTCATTTGCAAAATGAGAGGGTTTAACCAGATATCACCTAAATCCCTTCAAACTAAATCTGTGAACTTATCATTGCTCAGGATAATAAGATCATAGATTTAGAATAGGAAGGAACCTAAGAGTCTAATGAACTCAGCACTCTAATTTTATAGCTATGGAAACTGAGGCCCAGAAAGGACAAGCAACTTTTTCAGAGTCACATTCCTAGTTAGTGTCACAGGTGGGATTTAAACCCACATCCTTCTTACTCTAAGCCCACTTCTTTCTTGTCTATACTATGCTTCTTTCAACTCTACCTTTCAGATGCCCTACTGGATGACTTTTTGACAGCACAGTAGTAACTTGTAGCCTGAGGGATGGAAGAAACATGGCAAAGCTGAATGTAGATAAAAGATTAAGGTTTGATCCAAATTCCAAACATTGATACTAGCAAGTGAAAAACTGACATGAGTATCCACAGATCTCCGGATGTCTAAGGGCTATCACAATTTCTTTATTCCTTGGTTGTTGTGTAGGGAAGACAAGAGATAGATAGAAGTCTAATACTCACACTTAATTGATTGCTGAGATCAGTGCTATGCATTGGAAAGACTGATTTGACAGCATGAATAGGAGAAGAGTGATTCCCACCAGACTCATCTCCTACCCCTGTTTTATCCCACCAGAATATCTTTTCACCCTAATTTTCTTATGAATACCTCATTCCCAGTTGGACACCCATTTTCATGGGAAGGACCCAAGAGTAGCTACCCCATTCCTATTCTTGAACCAACTCTCCTTATCACAACAGTCTTGGGCCAGAGTCTTTTCAGTCCCCAGTAGGAAAGTGAACATGGCTACTGAAATGGCTTTGAAGAGGAGGGAATCACTAACTACAATATTTCTAGTTAGATGGCAGACAAGCAATCCTTGCAATGCATCCTTCTGCTGAACCTTCCCATTTACATTGTCTCCTGTTATTAGAATGTCCCTGAGTGCCAAGGTTGTCTCACTCTTTTATTTGTATCCTGCTTAGCACTCTACCTTTCCAGTCTTTTTACACCTTGCTCCCCACTACAATCAATTCTCTGCTGCTTGTGCTAATTTTGGCCTAACAATTAACACCAAAAAAACACAGGTGCTCTATCAACCACCACCATACCAACCATATGTGGAGCTATTGGTTACAGCAAATAGAGAAGTTTTGAATACTGTGGATAAGGTCACTTACCTTGGCAGTGTACTTTCCAGGGATGTACACGTTGATAATAAGGTTGACACATGAATTGCCAAAGCTAGGTCAGTGTTTGGGAGGCTCTGAAGAAAAGTATGGAAGAGAAAAGGTATTAGATTGACTATCAGATTGAAGGTTCACAGAGCCATTGTGCTGACCTCATTGTTGTATGTTTGTGAAACCTGGATAGTCTACCAGCACCGTGCCAGGAAAGAGAATCACTTCCATTTGAATTATCTTAGGAAGATTCTGAAGATCACCTGGTAGGATAAGGTACCAGACACTGAGGTCCTTACTTGAACTAAATTGCCAAGCATTCGGACTCTGCTTCAGAGAGCACAACTCTGATGCACTGACCACATTGTTCAAATGAAAAAATGTATCCTTGCCAAAAAGACTATTTTGTGGAGAATCACACATGGTGGTCAGAAGAATTAATACAAGGACACTCTCAAGAACTTTGGGATCAATTGTGTGACGTGGAAGACACTGGCACCGGGCCACTGAGCATGGCATGCCCACATCAAAGAAGGTGCTGTGCTCTAAGAGCATAGCGGAATTGAAGCAGCTCCAAGGAAATGCAGGATATCTGCCCTCAATGTTCGCACAGACTATTTATGCCAGACCTGTGGCAGAGCGTTCTAAGCTTGTGTTGGTCTTATCAGTCACAGTTGGACACATGGAAACTGAACTCTAGCACAGTGATCTCATTTTGGTCCTCCTCTGATTGAAACACAGCAGCCAACCCACTTGATCCAGTGACACAGGCCTCCTGGCAGCTCCACGAACAAGACACTTCACCTCTTGGCTCCAGACATTCTCTCTGGCTGTCCCCTCATGCCTGGAACATTCTTCTTCCTCATCTCTACCTCTTGACTTCCCTGGCTTTCTTAAAGTTGCATCTAATAGTTCATCTACAGGAGGTCTTTCCTAACTCCTCTTAATTCTGGTGCCTTCCGTCTCCTGCTTATTCCCTATTTATCCTGAAGATAGCATGTTTTCACATAGTTGTATGTTGTCTCCTCCATAAGATGGCGAGTGCCTTCAGGGCAGGGATTGTCTTAGGCTCTGTTTGTGTCCCTAGCTTTCAGCATGGTACATAGGAAGTGCTTAATACATGTTTATTGACTAACAGGTAAACCATGACTGGGTTATTGTTCCCTTCATTCACATATGCATTAGTTCCTTCCCTCCTTTCAATCATTCTTGGATGCAGAGCAGAGGAATGAGAGGCAAGGAGAACAGGGGACAGAATAATCCAAATGGGAAGGGATGAAGGCCCGAATTAGGATTGTGGTTATGAAAAGGGAAAGGACATGGTGGATGCAAGAGAATAATGAGTGAAGAAATCACAAAACTTGGTAGCTGACATGATAGGATCTCAGAGTTGGGAGAGATCTTGGAGATCATATCTAGTCCAGAAGAGAATGAAGAGAAATAGTCTAACCATATTTCAATGTTAATGATTTCTATTGTAATCCTCTATAGATCACTTTATGCATTTAAAATCCTAATTTTGAGAAGGGCTCTGTAGGTTTCAGGGGGAAGCTAGGTGGTGTATTATATAGAGTGCTGGGCATAGAGTCAGGAAGACTCATCTTCCTGAGGTCAAATCAACAGGAAAGATTTATTCATTTCTTTTTTTTAAATCAAATGCTTTATTAACTTCTAGTTTACACCTTTCATTTCTGCAAGATTTTGAGTTACAATTTTTCTCCTTGTTTTTTCCCCTACCCATCACCCCAAAATAGCGATCCCAATGGATATCCCCTCCTCCAATCTGCTCTCTCCCATATCTTCTCCAACACCCCCTCCAAATTTCCAGTAAGGCATGGTGGATCTCTATGCCCCAGCGCCTATATGTTTTATTTTCCACTTACACGTAAAACAATATTAATAATAGTATATATATACACATACACACATATTTAAACACTTGATTTTAAAATTTGAATTCCAGATTCATTCCCTTCCTCCCTTGTCACCCACCATTACTGGGAAGATAAGTAATCCAGTATATGCTAGACATGTGTAGCTATGCAAAACATTTCCATAGTGGATATATTGTAAAAGACTGACTGTGTTTCCCTCCTTTCTATCCTACCTCACACTTGTTCTATTCTCTACTTTGATCCTGTCCCTTTTCAAGAGTGGCTGCTTCCAACTTCCCTCCACCCATAATCTGCCCTCCCTTCCATCATCCCCCCCCCATCCCCGGCCCCCCTACTCTCCTGTAGGGCGAAATATGCTATTTAGTGTGTATGTCTTTCCCTCCCTAAGCCAAATTCAATGACAATAATGTTGACCCATTGCCTTATGCCTTCCTGTTCTTCCCCTCCATTGTAACCATTTCTCCTTGCCTCTTATATATGAGATAGTTTACCCCATTCTGTCTCTTCCCATCTCCTCTCATTATATTCCTGTCTTACCTTTTAATTTCCCCTTTTAAGTATCATACCTTCCTATTAAATTGATCCTGTGCCCTCTATCTATATATACCTGTACACATATATACACTCATTCACATATGTATTCATACACCCATATACCCTTCTATATAAACATATATATATATATATATACACACACACATATTTCTATTCCCTTAAACTACTCTCATACTGAGAAAAGTTTTGTAAGTTACAATTATCATTTTTCCATGTAGGAATGTAAATAGTTCAACTTTGATAAGTTCCTTATGATTTCTTTTCCTTGTTTACCTTCTCATACTTCTCTTGCTTCTTGTATATGAATGTCAAATTTTCTATTCAACTCTGGTTTTTCATCAAGAATACTTGAAAGTCCTCTATTCCATTGAATGACCATATTTCCCCCTGAAACAAGATCCTCATTTTTCTGGGTACGTGATTCTTGGTTTTTATCCCAGCTCCTTTGACCTCCAGAATATCATATTCCAAGCCCGTCGATCCTCAGTGTAGAAGCTGCCACATCCTGGGTTATCCTGATTGTGTTTCCACAATATTCAAATTGTTTCTTCCTGGAGAGTTGTAATATTTTCTCCTTGATCTGGGAATTCCAAAACCTGGCTATAATATTCCTAGTTTTCTTTTTCGTATCTTTTTCAGGAGGTGATCAGTAGATTTTTTTCAACCTCTATTTCGCCCTCTGGTTCTGAAACATCAGGTCAATTTTCCTTGAGAATTTCTTGAAGGATGATTTCTAGGTTCTTTTTTTTTTGATCATGGCTTTCAGGTAGTCCAATAATTTTTAAATTATCTCTCCTGGATCTATTTTCCAGGTTAGTGGTTTTCCCAATGAGATATTTCACATTGTCTTCTATTTTTTCATTTGTTTGGATCTGTTTAATTGTATGTTGTTTTCTCATAAAGTTGCTAGCTTCCAATTGCTCCAGTCTAATTTCGAAGGAATGATTCTCTTCAGTGAGCTTTTGAAATTCTTTTTCCATCTGGCAAATTCGGCTTTTCAAGTCATTCTTTTCCTCATTGCCTTTTTGAGCCTCTTTTTCCATTTGAGTTAGTGTATTTTTAAGGTGTTATTTTCTTCAGTCAGGTTGTTGATTCTCATTAATAATTTTCTTACATCGTTCTCATTTTTCTTCCCATTTTTTCCTTTACTTCTCTTATTTGGTTTTCAAAGTCCTTCTTAAGGTCCTCTATGGCTTGTGGTACAGGTGTTCTGTCTTTGCTGTCTTCCTCTTGTTGCATGCTTTGATCCTTTTTGTCCCCAAAATAGGAATGCAAAGTTGGGTTCCTCTGTTTTTTTTTTTGCTTCCCTCATTTGCTCATGTTGCTACTCAATTAGTTGACTTTTGAGGTTTTTTTTTGCCACAGTAGGACTCTGTTACCAGACAGGGGAGGTTCGTCCAAATTACTGGAGTTTTCTCAGCTGCTGAAGGTATTAGTTGGGTGCCCTCTCAGAAGCCTCCACATGCTCTGGCAAACTGGTTGCACACCCCAGGACCTCTACCCTAGACCTCAATCCAGATCCAAGCAGGTTAAAGCAAGAGCAATTATCCCTCAGACTGGTCACTACAATCTGCAGGCCAGTAGCTGAAGCTGCCATGTGGTGGAGGCTGCACAGCAGGGGCACCTCAGTGGTTTCTCCCTCCAGGGGACAAAGGCCATCCACACTTCCAGCTACTAGATCCCAAAGTCCACACTGCACTGACCTCTCACTTTGTCCTTAACATCTATGGGTTGATAATTCTGGAAACCACCACAGCTAGTGGTGATCTGAAGCCTTTCCAGCAGGTGGCTGGTCAGGCTGCCCTGAGGCTAAAACCTTGGGCTCCCGTGGGGCTTGGCTGCTAAAGCGCTGAGCTGGCCACTTCCTTCTGGCCTGCTGGGCTGTCCTCAGTGGAAGGTTAGCTTCTCTGTATCATTTTGTGGGTTCTGTAGCTCCAAAGTTTGTTTAGAGTCACCTTTTACATGAATTGGAAGAGGTGGAAGCTGGAGCCGTGCAGAAGTCCTCTTTCTACTCTGCCATCTTCCCTCCCTTTTTATTTATTCATTTCTAATAGGAAATCTTGCTCTTTGTCACTTAGTTCTGGCCTTTGAGATGGGAGAGTCTTTGAATATGCAAAGGCAGTTTTCTTGTCTTGCCCCATCCCTTCTACAGGCTAAAATATGCCCAAGTTGTCGTATGGTATGGTTTTGAGCCCCCTCCCTCACAATCAGGGTCACTTTCCTCTGGATGGTCTAAAGTGGGGTCCTCAGCTGAATGCATCCATTTTGATGTATTCCAGCCAGCTGTTGGCACTGGGACTTTTCATAGCATCTAAGAGCAGGCAGCTGCTGTTTCACTTCCATATCGGTTTCCCCAACACATGGCATAATACCAGGCACACAGCAGTGTGTAGTAAATGCTTGCTGGTTGATTTCATTCACTTCACACAATGCTTGTTACACAGTAGGTGTATAATAAATGCTCATCAATTGATTCATTCATGTGATCATAGGATTATAATTAGAGAGATGGAAGGGACCTAGAAACCCTTGGTCCAATCTCATCACTCTACAGTTGAGGGAATTGAGACATGGAGAGAATAGGTGATTTGTCAACCAGCCAGATTTGAACCCTGATATTCCTGGCCCCTAGTCAAGCATGCAATCCACTCCTTCATCTTCTTTCTTTCTTTATTCTAGGTGCCAAGATTTTACCAAGGAAATCTCTTGTCATCAGATCAGAGGGATGGAAGGGCGTCAGAAGACAGTAATCTCATCCCTTCATTTAATGCGTGAAGAAGCTCAGATTTAGACAGGTGAACGTCATGCCCAAGGTGATGGGGGTAGTAAGTGATAGAGCCAGTGGGACTGTGTCCTATATTCTCAGACTCCAAAGTTAACTCTATTTCCTCCTCACTATCATAGTACCTTTTGTGGCTTTCTCATCATATTGCCTATTGAGCTGGTAGTCACCAAAACCCCTCAGGCCTTTTCTCTTGGAATTTTCTCAGGATGTTATATGGATTTTTCTCATGAAAAAGGTAGAGGGGTTTGGGAGGGAGCCAATATGATGGAGTGAAAACAGGAACTCATCTGAGCTCCTCTGTGAATTCTGTCAGTAACCTCTAAAAAGTGAATCTGAATGGATTTAGAGTGACAGAATCCATTGGGAGATGGAGTGTGGCAGATTCTCAGTTGCCCACATAGGAATGGGCAGGGGGAATGCAGAGCACGTGGGGATTGCACCAGTATGGGCCAAAGACTAGACCATAGTGGAGTTAGACTGAGCCCCAGCCAGCAGATTTGCTCATAGTAGGGGCAATTTGCAAACCTCTCATCATGATGGAGGATCTGTCAGAGCTGGGTAAGAGAGTGCAGGGTTTGCAGCAGTGACAGCAGCTTCTCCTGTGGGTGGGGACTCATGGATGTTCATGGTCCTTTCCTCTTTCCCCTCTTCCCCTCCCTCTTCTCTTTAGAAGTAACAGGGTAGAGTGGAAAGAGCATGGGATCTGGGCTCCAGTAAGACCCTTGAGAGAGACATAAGTTCTACTATGTGTATTATCTCTCCCAGAGTTCCCTTAGAAAGGAACTCTTTTTTTTTGTCTTTGTGTGGGTCCAGTACACGGCCCATAGGAGGCACTTAAGAAATATTTATTGCTTGCTTGAATGACCTAGATTCCACCCTTTATTAGCTCTGAGACCAAAGGGGAGATACCTCACCCATCCAATCTTCAGCTTCCACATTGATAAAATGAGCATTAAAACACCTCTCATTCTCTATGTCATGTCTCATCAAACATGATAATATGTGGAAAGCATTTTATGTAAACCACAAAATGCTAGAAAAATGGCTCCTATTTGAGGGGGAAAATAAAGTTAAGAAGACAAAGGAATCCTAATTTCTGGGACAACAAAAACCATTGTTTTCAAAAAGAAATTCGGCTTTGAAGAAGGGCAGCAAAGCCTGATAGGGAGAACCAGTTGCCAGGCAATTTTCTCCCTGGCCAACAAAGTGTAAAAATTACAGTCAGGTGTTAGCAAAGGCCAGAGGAGAGAGGTAGGAAATAACTGTGAAGTGGCTAAGTCTCTTCTATTCCTACCACACTTCTTTTAGAACTCTCTTGCTGTTACATGTTTTTTTAAAAGGAAGAATATGAGAATCAGGGCTTACATGAATGAAGGAAGGAAAGAAAAAAAGGAAAAGAAAGGAAGGAAGTGAAAAAAAGAAAGGAAAGAAGGAAGGAAGAGAAAGAGAAAGAAGGGAAGAAAGGAAGAACAAATCATTGAGATATCATCCAGTCCAACTATCATACCAGTGCAAGAATGACCTTTATACTGGATAGAATATAAACTTCTTGAGGGCAGGGGTGTTTAATTTTTATCTTTATATCCACAAAGACTGTAACAGAGGGGTCAATCAATTAGCAAGTTTTTGTTAGGCACGTACTGTGTGCTGGACCCTGAGCTCTACTTTCATGGAGTTTACATTCTAATGGGGGGGGGTACCAAGTATATGTACATATATACACATATACATGCAAACATATATACACATATGTATATGTGCATATACATATGTAACAAATATTAACAATAGTTGTTTCATATAATAATTAATAGTAATTTTATCCTAAAGGCAATAGGAAGCCACTGGACTTGACTGAATGAGTCATTCTGGTATGTGCTTAAGGAAAATTAGCTTGATAGTAGTCACTAGGAGAGCCTAGAGTGGGGAGAAATTTGAGGCAGACTGATCAGTTAGGAGATTGGTACACTAATCTAAGGGATAAGGGATGAGAATCTGAACAAAGGTCGTGCCTTTGAGAGTGGTCTTTGAGAAGGACTTATACTGAAGAAGATATGAAGGTAGAAATGGCAAGGCTTGGTTGCTGTGTAGGGTGGGTGATAGGATAGTGATGAGTAAGGTCATTTCTAAGATCCTGAGAGACTGGGATGGGGGTAGTACTTTCAACAGAAATAGGGGAATTTGGAAGAGGAGATGGGTTAGGAGGAAATATAATGAGTTCAGTTTGGGAAATAATGAGTTTAAGATTAAATTAGCCATGCTAGTAAAAAGAGATGGTCAAGGGTTCAAGACAACTTATGTAAAGAGTTCAACTCCTCCTTGCTTCTGATACTTGGAAATTTCTCCCCCCCTCCACATCCCCGTTCCTTCAAAGCACAGATAAAGTGCTTCTTCTTATCCTTAAGATTCACATGAGCTGTATCCTCACCTTCCTCCTTTACAAGTACCCTCCCTGGGAGCAAGCTACTTAACCACTGATACTAAACTTGTTTCCTCTTCTCTAAAAGGAGAGAATGGAAATCGAATGCCTTGGAAGTTCTTTCTAGCTATATTGTCACTTGTCATTTCTCTACTATGTAAACTTACAGATATTGCTTCATTTTCTCTGTCTCCCTAGTCCTTAGCACAGAGCCAACAAATTCTTGTTGAATGGTTGCATGGATGGATAGATGGATAAATAAGGGACCTTAGAACTTAGAACTAATAACTTCGTGTTCTTAGTTGGGTAATCTCATTTATTTTGGATTCTTTAATGTTGTTAGTTTCAGTGTGAAATTATGTTATGAAGTATTTTGAATCCAAACGATAATTTGACTTGTATAATTGCTGAGTCAGGAAAGGAATAGCCAAATTGTAAAATTGAATTAATTTTGAGAAATACACACCAAAAACTCCTGATAAAATAGAATTTAAATGGATTTAGAATGTTTTTAGCTTACCCAGAACATTGGAAAGCCAAGAAAATGATATCACTACTTACCACTGATATGACCTTAGACCAATCACTTAATCTCCTTGGGTCTCCTTAATTTCTTCATCCATAAATTGAGGGGTGTGAACAAGATGACCTCATTGGTTCCTGCCAACCTTTAACTTGGGGACAACAAACTTGGTTTTACAATACTTGTGTGTGTGTCTGTATATATCTATATTTGTGTATATACACACATATGACCATATTTCAAAGTAGTTAGCTTCCTTTGTAATCCTAAGTTTTGTCTTAGGTGTTAAAATATAGTATTCTGAGAAGGGGTCATGGCTTTACTAGATTGCCCAAAGGGTTCAAGACGCTAAAAAAAGATGAAGACCCCCTGGACTAACCATTAACCTTTAACCAAACTCCTGTTCATGAGGGCAGGAGGGTGGTGCACCTTTTTGACAAAACCCACCAAGACTGTGCTTGGGTGGATAGGTCCATTGCTCACTCCCATCCCCATGTCCATCCCAAGGTGTTTTTTTTTTTTTACAAGCTTAGAGATTATGTGGAAAAGAACAGACACAGATGGGTTTTGATTTGTTTTGTTTTGTTTTTCACTGAATCTAGTTTACATGGCTGGAAAAACACAGCTGAGTCTCTGACTGTCAGAGTGGACTGGACTTTATCCCCATTTTGGGTGTCTTCAGAAAGAAAGACAATATGAGTTCAGGGAAAGCCCTATCTGCCTTCTCTACCTACAATGGTCAAACCAGGAGCATATTATCTGATTTCTGGGAAATAGAAACTTCTACAGAATGACAGGACTTAACACATGCACTATGTATCTACCACATAGTAGGTAAACTGAGTCAGTGTAAGATTTTTTTTCCCCATGAAATGTTGCAAGGAAGTCAAGCACTTCCCCTTTAAGAGAAGCTATTTGGCTGTCTCAAGTTCAATGGAGAAAAGAAAGAGGAGGTCCAAATCTAATTGGTCAGGCGTGCATGACAGAGCGGCATCCTGGAGTTGCTGCATCATCAAGGCTCCTCTCTGAGTGTGCCGGGCTGCAGACTTTAATTAACTTCCCTGACTGAGCCTCACCGTTGCTAATGAAGCGGTTAATTCCTAGAGCAGGGGCATGTTCTTGTCAGTGCATTCATGGCATTCTAGCATCCCATAATATTCTGACTCCCCATCACTGAACCGATAGCTCCGATTTTATTTTTAACTGCATCTCCCACTCCTTTGCCTTCAGGGCAATGGCTATCCTGACTTTCTGGGAGCTGGGAAGGGTCCTGGACTCTAGCCTGGTGATTCACCAGGGACCACCTAAAGAAATAAGCTGCCACAAGCTTTTGGGAACCCTGGAGACCCACGCGGTGTAGTGGGATGGGTTTGGAAGTTACACCTAAGTTGTAACCCAGAAATAGAATCTAGTCACCTCTTAGCATCTCTAGCCTCTGTCAAGCCCCAGCTCAAATGCCATTTCCTACAGAACACCTGTCCTGATACCCCTCTAGTTACTTGTACCATCCCCACTCCTAAAATGACTTATTTAGCATGCATTTTGCACTTAATTGTGAATATGCTGTTCCTCACCAACAGAGTGTAAATTCCTTGAGGGCAAGGATCATTTCTGTCTTTGTATATCCCTTGTGTAGCCCAGTACCAGGCACATAGTGGGGACCTAAGAAGTACTTTTTAAATGAATGATTGTACTCTCAAATCTTTTATACTGAGAATGACTTTGAATGAATAAGTTATTTTGACTGTTATAAATACCAAAATTAACTATAAAGGACATATGAAAAGGCTCTATCTGCATCTATCAAGAGAACTGATAAATAGGAGAATGCATAGAATAACTTTACCCATATATACCTGTTTGTGTCAAATGGTAATGATCTCTAGTATGGGGGGTGAGAAAGGAAGAAAAAAAGAAATTTACATAATTTTGTTGTATATTTGAAAGGAATAGATAATTGTGCAGAGTAGATGTGCAGTTTCATGTGCAGTCATTTTTTTTATTGTACTATGTTATGGAAATGCTCGTTTTATTCCATAACTTAAAAATAAAATTTAATAAAGAAAAAATAAATATATGAATGATTGAATGGGCTGGAATGGATCTCAAAAGGTGTCTGGTCTAGGTAGTACTGAATCCATGCTCTGATATTTCCATCCAATACTCAACTAGTCTTCATTTATAAACTTTTTGTGAGAAGCAAACTATCATTTCCCACCATCTCCCATTTTCATTTTGAATAGCTCTATTAGGAAATCATTCCTTTCACTACTCATGTAACCCAGGCTTGTCCTAGCATGCCCACCTAACATGGATGCTGCTGTATCCTTTCCCATGCAAGTAGGGGGTAGCCTTTGATTGGATTCGTGTATCTTTAAAGTTGGTTAGCCTGAGTTTTCATTCTTTTCTCTGCCTGCTGTCCTTTGTGGCTGCTCTTTCTTGCTATGAGGACACCATGCACTGAACCAATGAGAGGGGAAGGACTTCTTTTCCCTAATCCCTCTTTTACCCTTGTTCTCAGAAATGGGCCTGGAGGGGGCTTTTGTTTCATGTTGTTTGTCTTAGTATAAGTGCCAGAGGTGATTCTTATGAGACCTAGAGTTCAAACCATGCTGATCTTGGAGCCAGCTTTGCAGGTGAGCTGGTGCAGTCAGACAGCTAGGCATGGGAGGCCTAAGAAGCTGGAGTTCCTTTGACTTGAGCCCAAAGGAGGTTTTGAACTCAGAACTCGGACCGTATGAAATGAATCCCTTTTCTCACCCTAGAGACTGAGGTGGTGGATTATACCTCTTATGTGGTAGGAGAAATTTGCACATTTGATATTACACTTTTTTAAATAAATATTTCTCCGTGTAAAAGCTAATTTGATTGTTAGTGGCTAATAGACCTGGGGAATTATGGGAGGACTCCCCACATTTGAGAGAACATCCATGGGGGCTAGAGCCCATCTTAGAGAACCAGACACCCTTCAGTCCCCATAAAGGCACCAGAGAACCCTGGGGAAACAGTGAAATTTAACTTACCTGTCCTGCAGGGCAGTGAAGGCCATGGCAAGCAGTTTTATATGTGTTACATACACATCTAAAATGTGCACAGAATTCATACAAATGGATAATATCAAAAATCACTCCCTGGTTATAAAGGGCAAAGAATGTGAAACAATCAGGTTTAAAAACTAGAAAGACTGAATAAAAAAAACAGTGTTTATTAAGGGCTTAATATGTGTCTGGTATGGTTCCAAGAGCTTGGGGTACAAATATCAAACAGATATTTGTTTCCTTCATGAAATTTACATTTTAATGTTGGGGACAGCACATATGGGAGTAATGGTCAGGGAAGAATGAAGTCATATGAGTGAGAAGCAGAGTCATGGGCTGCCTTTGCAAAGTACAAATGACTTCAGGAAAACATTCTTTAAATACCAAATAGTAAGAGAAGTGCAATTTAAGGGACCTGAGGCTTCATCTGCCACCCTGCAAATGGGCTACAATGGTGCCAATAAAATCCAGCTTCCCTGGATTAGTGCTTCATGCAGAGCAAGGTACAAAGATGTAAAAGGGGGAGGTCCTGTCTTCAAGGAGCTCACAGTTAAGTGGGGACATAAGATAGATGTACTGGTAACTCTCCTGTAGTACAAAAGAGAGATTTAAACAGAGGGGCAGTTGAGGTCCATGGAGCATCTCCTGGAATCCTGGGTGGAGGTGGCAAAGCTGGGAAGTTAGGCAGCTTTTGTTGTCAGTGAATTCTACCTCAATGCCTGTGCCCTTCTCGGGTCTGCCTATTCACCCCGGGCATAGAAGGGCTCTCATGTTTACTGCCAGAGGAGAGAGAAGGCACACAGCAGAGACCACTGACAATTAGGCATCAATTAGTTTAACCTGTTCTCTCTCCATCAACTTGCATTTTCAAAGAGCCCCCCACAAACCCGAGCGGAAGCTCAGGAGCCTTTGATCTTGGGGTGAGGAGAGGAGAAGGTGGAAGATGACATTTGAAGGCAAAGGGAGCCTTCTCCTCACTTTACAATGGAGGTGGCTACTGTACTGTACTAGCACTGATTGTTGAAGCTGCTCCTAGATGCTATTCAACTGCCTGTGCAAGAAGAGGAGGGCTTCCTCCTTGTCTTTTTCCCTCCCTCTCCACTGAGGAAGTTCTGGGATCCTATAATTGGATATTAATGGAGATCATCTGTCATTCCATAAAATCATAGACTCTAGGACAAGGCTTAAGCTGCTCTGATTTCAGAATTACAAAAATGCACTTAATAAATGAAACATTATTCCTCATTTTATAAATAGCAAAACTGAGGCTTGCAGAGGGATAATACTGGACTATGTAAGGAAGCACATTATTTTTTAAGAACTAGGGAAATCAATCTGTAAGTACAGGGATGGGTACCCAAATTTCACTGATCCTTCAGTCAAAATGCACTTATTAAATACCTACTATGTGTCAGGCACTATCATAGTCATAGGGGATCCAAAGACAAAAATAAAAGTTGGAGAGCAGAAAAACTAGAAACAAGCAAACACATGGCAATGGGAGGAAGGGGAATGCACTATCTTTTGGAGGTGAATAGGAAAGGCTCAGAACTGGAGGTAGTAGCTGTCTGAATCTTAAAGAAAGGTGAAGATTTGACGTCTGCAGCTAGCTTCCCATGCTGGGATGGTGTGGTGCCTTTTCTTTGTCTATTCAGAGGGTAGCACCATGGACAGAGCTCATTATTTGGCATTAGATATCAGTTCAGATCCTGACTGAGGCACCTCCATTTTCCTTCTATCAGCCTATTTCCTTAATCTAGGGCTTATTCTGTAAAATGATATGGTAGAACTGGGTGGGTTCTAGCCTAAATAATCTAAAATACAATTCAATTCTTATAGACCACAAGCCTTCCAGCTCTAACATTCTATGAGCCCCTGAGTTTCTGCATCTGCAAAATAGGCATAATGATACTACCATAGTCTTTACCACTTTCCCTGGGATCATAAATTCAGAGTTTAAAGAGACATTAGAGACCATCAAGTCCAACTCCTTTATTTTACAAATGAAGGAACTGAGGAAGAAAGATCTTAAGTGATTTAGGACAATAATATTACAAATCTAAAGTTTGAAAGGAGTACCAGAGGTCATCTAATGAAACCTCCTTCTTTTAAAGATGGGGAAATCCAAGCCCTAGGAGATTAAATGACTTGCCTAGGGTCACAATCTGGAATATGGGGTGAGACATGGATTGATTTCTTCCTCACTCCAAGTTCAATGCCTTAACCACTGTGCAATAATTCCCTCCATTACCTCCCCTGATGACTACTTCATAGATGTTTATTGGTGATCCAAGCTTCATAGGTCCTACCTAGCAGGAAAAGTTCAAGCCTGGGTCTAAGAACAAAATTAAGTCTTTTCAGAATAAGCTTAGATAAGTTTCAGGACTTTACTATTAGAATGTTGACTGTTAGATTTTGGGGGGATGGGTAGGTGGATAGATGGGTGGTGAGTGGGAAAACGATTCACAAGATATGATCTACTCATGGTTTGAAGGGCTGCAGTATTCTTTGGTGGATGGAGTATACAACTCATGTAACTAGTAGATTCCCAGATTTATAACTAGGAGGGGTCTCACAAGTCACCTTTTTAAATTTTTTTTTGTTTTTTTAGAGGAGATTACTCAGCCCAAGACAGGTCATAGCATTTAGAGCCAGAGGAGACCTGAGAGGCCATTAAGCCCAAACCCCTAATTCTGCAGAAGAGACACAGAGAAAGGAAGTCTCATGAGAAGTAAATGGAAGGGGTGAGATTTGAACCCAGATTTTTTTACTCCCAATTCAGTGCATTTCCATTATGCTACTTTGTGACCAAGAATTCACACCATGGAGGGCTGCAGGAACAAGAATCCTTTGTAATTATTGGGCCAGAGAAAGTGAGCCATTATCTTTCTCCTCTGGGGCTTGGGAAATTAGATGAGTGGGGCCCTTTCTGAACAGGTAACTCATTCCACTTTCTAGTCTAATAGATGCCTAATGCAGCTTTTATGTTGAAAAAGACTCCATTACTTTTTAAATTAGGAGCCTAAAATGAATTGTATCCCCACTGACTGACTCCTCATTTCTAGTAATAAGTCTGGGTTCTGGACTTTGTTTTGTTCTGGGGTGGGGAATTTTTCAGTTTCGATTCCTGCTTGGGACATAGGCAGTAGGTTCATTTATCTACTAAAAGTTTAAAGATTTCTGGGATCATTGTACCCCTAATAAGGGTATTCTCCAGACACCCCTACTGACTTCCCTTCCTCTTATAGATGGAAATACTACATCTTGTCATCCATGTCTGCAGAGCAAAGGCAAAGAAATCAATGGGACTTAAATGGGTGTTTGGTTAATAGCAGAGCACACATGTTAATGGGGAAATGACAGAGGGATTAGCACCACCAGAACACATAGGGAGTCATGAAGCAGAGGAAGAAGGCTCCTCAGCCAGGGAAGCCAGGGAATAGGGCACTGAAGTGGAATGTGGCTTTGTCAGCTGGTTACCTGTGTCTGAGTCTCAGCTCTGTCTTTGCAAGATCTGTAATGCTGAATGAATTTTTCTACTCTTTATGTGATCTTGGATAAGTCACTTAAACTCCACGGGCCTCAGTTTTCTCATCTGTAAAATGAAGAAGTTGGTCTGGAAGGCCTCAAAAGTTCTATCCAGTTTCAAATCTGTGATCCTATTATCTTCTCTATGTCTCACTTTCTCAACCTGGAAAGTGTCATGTAGTAAAAGATGGTTTTGAGTCCCAATTATCATTCATAAATAATGAGACACTTCTTCATCTAAACTTTGGGTCACTAGCACTAACCTCTCCACTTCTACATGTGGGAAAGGTAATGTAATAGAAAGAACATGGACCCTGGAATAAGACCCTTGTCTTTGATTCTTGGTTCAGTCACTTGAAAACTTGGTGTTCTTAGATAAGTCACTTAGCTTATCTGGGCTTTAGTTTCTTCATTTGGGAAAGGTTATAGAGTAGATTAAATGCTTACCTTGGAATCAAACCTCTTGGGTTTGAGTCCCAAGTCTGTCAGTTACAGGCTGTGTAAGTTTTGGTAAGTCATTTTTCTTTTCCAAATTTTAACTTCAGTATCCAGGAAATATGTACATTGGAAAGACTATTGGAGTCAGAAAATCTGTGTTCAAGTGTTAGCTCTGTTCCTTGCTGGTTGTATGTATGACCTTGGGCAAGCATCATTCCTTTCCCTGGGCCTCACTTTCCTCTTATGTAAAATAAAGGGGTTGGACTATATAATAATTCATATTTCAATGCACTTTGAAGTTTACAAAGCACTTTCCCTATGACAACCTTGTGCAGCAGGAAGTATAGGCATTATTATCCCCATTTTGTAGATTAGGAATATGAATCTCTCTAAGGTCATTTCTACTTCTAACAATCCACATATGACTTGTTTTCCTGTAGGCAATCAATAAAGAAATTTTAAAAACTAATTAATTATAGTTTTAATTTTTGTTTTATTTTTAGATTGCTTATATTTCCTCCTTTATCTTTCTCCTATGTCTTCCCAGGGAGCCATCTCTTATAACAAATAATTTTTAAAAGTAGGTAAAAAAACTCAACAATGTTGATCAACAAATTGACAAAATTTGTCATCACATGTAATCTATTGAACTCTTAGATTCCACCCTTTGCCAAGGAGTGTGGGAAGACATCTTCTCATGTTCCTTCTTTGGTACCTAGCTTGGTTATCCCAATATTATTTTTTGTTTTGAAGTGGTTGTACTTTTTCATATATATATATATATTAATATATATATATATATATAGTTGTAGACATTGCATATATATATTTTTTCTTATCTCTATTTCTCTTTGTGGTTGCTTCATGTAAGTCTTTCCATGATTCTCTGTGGTCATCATGCCCACACAGCACAATATCATGCCATTACGTTCTTGTACCACGGTTTGTCCAGCCATTCCCCATTCCAGGGATGTTGACATTTTTTTCCTGTTATTTGTTACTACAAAATGGCCTGCTAGAAATTTTTTGCATGTTTTGAATATGGAGCCCTTCTTTTTGTCACTCCCCTTCTTGGGGGAATATTCTTAGCTGTGCAATCTCTGGATCCAATGACATGGATAGTCTGGTCATTTTCTTGGCATAATTCCAATTATTTTTTTGAGAACAGTGTACTGGTTCATATCTCTGTCAACAACCCATCAATGTTTCTATCTTTCCACCAACATTGACTATTCAGTAAGGAAAGGAATAAGGACTGAACTGGTAATTTTATTAGTACTGGAAGGTCCCAGGGAAGAAATTTTTCTGCCAATGAAGATCAGTACCTACTCTGCAATTCATAGTATTAGAGAGTGGCCTAGAGCACTTACTAATGTAAGTGACTTGCCCCTGATTACACAGATCACATGTGTCAGAAGCAAAACTTCAGCCCAGACCTTCCTGGCTTAGAGGCCTAATTCATGACACCATGCGGTTGCTTGTTTTCCCATAGAGATTGTAAATTTCTTGAAGGCTGGAGCTACATATGGCTCTTAAATCCCACATAGCGATTTTTACAGGTTTGCAAAAGGAGTTGCTAGATTGTATAATTGAATTAACTGTCTCTTATACTTTGGTATTTCCTTTAGGGCCCCTGTGCTATGCACATAGCACCATAGGTTTGTAGATATATGACTGACTAGCAGGTGGTCAGTGAATACATGCTGAACTATGGAAGAACCTTGAATGTTTGGTCATCTATGACCATTTATGGCCTCTTAGCTAGTCTTATCCAACAGCACTGTCCAAATATAGCCTATTAAAGCTATCTCTACTCCAGGTTTCTAATGCTCCTTTCTCCTGGAACTGTAATTTCACTGGCTTCCACAGCACATAATGAAGCCCCACCAAATTTCAGCAATTACCTTCTAATGTTCATTGGCCTGAGTGTTGGGGATGGGAGTTAAATGGTGCATAAAGTCAATCTGGGCTACCAACTGAATTTTCCAATGCCACTTGAGTAGGGAGCCAAACTATCTCCAGTGAGCCATTGTACCAGGTGGAGCCTTCCTTTGAGTTGGAGATCACTTCTTTAGAAGTAGTGACTAGAAGTTACAACTCATTGTGATACTCAGATGCTGAGGAAGTAAGTTCCAGAAAGCTTTGGGATTACTGGATGGTTGAGGCTATGCTATCTGAGTCCTTTGCATAGCCATTCAGAGTCAGTGACGTATGACGGGAAAGAACAATCTGAAATAAGTAGACCTTTAGCCTTGCCTGGGCCATCAACTAACTGGGTGACCATTTACAAGTTAATTTTTCTGGGTCTTAGATTCCCTCATCTTGTAGCCAAAAGAGCGCTATACTTAGAGTTGGGTTCTGTCACTTAGTAGCTCTATGTCCATAAACAAAATGACTTCTCCTCTCTGAACCTAATTTTCTTCAAATATAAAATGATGAGGTTAGGCTAAATGACTTGTGAGGTTCCCTATAGCACCGATAGAATTCTATCTGTACTATGAAGGGATTGGACAAGATGACTCCCCATGATTCCTTGTTATGCCTACTTCCCAAGAAGTGGTTCCAAATCCAATTCTTAATGGAACCGTGGCTCTCTTTTTGGAAGCATGGTGAAGTGGAAAGAGCATTGGAATTGGAGTGAAAAGACCTGGGTTCAAACTCTGTCTCTCACATTCACTCAGTTACATCACCTGTAAATGAAAGTATTAGACTGGATGGCCTCTGAAGTTCCTTTGAATTCTAGAAACCAGTTGAGGCAGCTAAGTGTAATTGTGTATAGTCTACTCAGTGTGGAATTAGGAATTCTTGAATTTGAACTGGCCTCAGACATTTATTAGCTATGTGAACCTGAATGAATCATTTAGCTTCTCTTAGCCTCAGTTTCCTCATCTGTAAAATGATAATGGTAATAGTATCTACCTCACAGGATTGTTGTGAGAATCTAAAGACATACCATATGTAAAATACTTTGAAAACCTTAAAACACTTTGTAAATGCCAAATATCATGATTATACCTAGTATTCTATGGCTATAAGGCACTAAAATTCTCTTGGCATAACTTTCTCATTCATAAAATGTATTTTCCCCCTTCCAACAAAGTTATTTTTTATTGGGTGTAGGTCATCCAAAACAAAAACAAAATGCCTGTCAATAGTGAGAATAAAAGAAAAGCCCAAATTCCTTCTTCCAAGTCTGTGGGACATAAAGTAGAATGATAACTTGTGGTTAAACATAGACTTTTCTAGACTATCAAAGTGTTACATTCACCAAATACGAGCCGTTGTCATAGTTGTTATCATCGTGATCATAGCAGTCATTGTCATCACCCTCCTCATCATCATCATCATCATCTTAGCACTTTAGTCTTGAGTTCTGCTGGTCCTTCAGAGAATGAACACCTCCTTCTCCTTAGTAAGACTCCCCTCCAGCCTCCTGTAATGGAAATGCAAATTTAAAGATCTTCCCTGCCCCTAGGCTAAAGTGCACCTGGAGCCTGGGGTGGGAGGCTTGTTTTTCAGTAGATATTTCTTGATTGGCCAGTGGGTCCAGAAGGTTGTTACATTCTCTGAGCCAGGAGAAGGCTATATAAGCCCTGATGTGAGGCTTTGTTTTGGGGGCTCACTTTGAGAAGTGTTCTGTGATTTGATCTGGATTCTGGGAAGCCGTTGTCCAGAGCCCCCCCGGCTTTGAAAAAACCCAGATGTTGAAACCCAGATGCTGACTGGGTATGAATGTAATGATTGGACAGTTTGAAATCTGTCTACTAGATCTGTTAATGTCTTGATAATTCTGTCTGTGTACTTTGAAGTTCGGGGTGCTGACCTTTTCCCCTGAACAAGGTAAACGATATATGTCTGACTGATTAAAGTAAGCTTGTTAACCCATTTTGAGTTGCTTTCCTTTATCAAAGCAGATCCAAGAACCTGTATGGGCAGCAAACCCTGAGGATGTGCTTGGGGTGCTTGTTGCTACACCTCCTCATTAGTGGATTTTGATTCACCATAGCTTCTTAGACATGCTGAGCTTTGAGGTCTATTCCATATACTGGATCTCCTTTGAGATCTAGGATCCTATGATCTCTTTAGGTCTCCATTTCTTCATCTCAGGCTTTGAGGAATATTTCACCTCTAGATATAGGATTCTATGACCTAAAACTTGGAAACAGATGACTGGATAGCAGGTACCAACATTGGCACTTATTAGCTATAAGATTATGGGCAAGATGAGTCTTCTGAATCTTAAATTTCCTCCTTTGAATTCAAAGATAGCCCTTGTACCACTCAGCTCCTAGGGCTATTGCAAAGAAAGTGGCTCTCAGATCTTGAAGAACTAAAAAATGTGGGACATTGTCATGTTTTTAGGAAAAAAAAACATTTACTGTTATGTTCTATAGGTAAAATCACAAAGTACCCCTTTTGATGCAAGGGAGGCATTTGCCCAATGCACCTTATTATTCATTCACTCACTCAGTAGCAGCTAAGAAGCATGCACTGAGAGCTGGAAAGTAACCATATGAAGAGCTAGGCTTTGGGAGAGGAATGAAATAAAGTTGATGGCAAGATGTAATGCCTGGCCTGCTGGCACTTACAATCTAGTAGGGTACACAGATACTAAAAGATGGCTACAGTACACAGTGCTACTTGTCAGAGAAGGGTTATGTGAATTATACAGGTGGGGATAATCTTTATGGTTGGGAAACATAACTCCTATCCACATGCTGGTCACATTCCTGGCATTCCTCATAGGGGGAGTGATGGAATTATATCTCCTGGACCACTATGAATAGGCAAACTCTAAACTTTGTTTTCTCCATCTGTAAAACATTTATTTCAAGAGTTATAAAAAATTCTTAACTAACAATATCCCTCTCATTCACCTGCCATATTTTTGAAAACTCTCACCATTGGGAATAATTTTTTGGGATGGAGTCACTTCCAGTCTAGGCCCTATTAAACATAGGTGACTTACCTCGAAGCATTGAACTTTTAGTAACAAAAGTCATAGATTCATAGTGAGAGCTAGAAAAGAGATTTAATAGCATCTTTTTCCACCCCAGATATTTGACAGATGAATCAGATTCAGAGCAGGCAAGTGATATGCCCAAGGTTATACAGAAAATTAATGGCACTCATTGGCTACACAAGTTGGGATTAGTTTATCAGCCTAGCCCTTACAGACAGCAAAGGCCTGAGGAAATTGAACATCGTGCAGAGGTGGGTTTTGATCAGGCTGATAGAAATCAACAAAGGCATTGAAGAACTGATCTCTGATTATTCAGTTAAGTCAGTGCAGGGTAGGGTTGGGGAAAGCACCCTGATAGCATAAGAAACTAGAACTTTGAGGACCCAGACTATGCATGATATATACTCATGTCTTTCTATGTAAATCCCTGCTTTGAAATCTCCAGTTTTCCTGCTTCTGACTTAACCTTCTTAAATTCTGCCATTTGAGAAACTATGGCTCCTCTTCTTGTTTGTACCTTCATTTGGATCCTTTTTTGGGAACTACCCTCTTTCTTCTAGAAGGAGGAATATTCCCTCAGTGAATCCCCCTACCTGGGTTGTCCCTATGAATATATGGTATCACCTCTATGCAGGGGACATGGTATGAATCAATACATCAATGTGAGTTATAATTTATATCATAGCTATTATAATTTACAAGCTATTTTCCTTACAAACACACTAGGAGGTGAGAAATATAGTTACCATATATCCTTTTTAGAGATGAAGAAACTGAGGCGGCTCAGATAGGATGGTACAAAGGGATGGGCATTGGATTTAGTCAGAAAGCAGGATCAAAATATCAGTTCTACCACTTACTAGTCACATAATCTCAGCAAAAATCACTTCTCCTCTCTGGGGTTAAGTTTCCTCATTTGCAAAATATGGGGGTTGTTCAGACTTGATTTTTTTTCAAAGATCACCATAGCTCAAAGCTTTATGGTTTTAGTTTTTATCCAAGGTCACATTGTCAGACAGAATGGGAAACCAGGATCCCATTATAGATTTTCTGACTTCAAGGCCCACAGTGCCCTTTCCACTATGCCAGGTTGTCTAATTCAATGTGTTTACAAATAATATTTTTAAGGGGGTAAAACAGTGGTTCATTTTGTTCTCACGTTGCACTAAAAGCTTTCTCCTTCCTTTAGCAAGTTTAATGTGACGGGCAGAATGAAAGCTTCATAAATCATAAACAGGCAGAAATCAAAGTCAAAGCAAGGAAGGATGGGATGTAGAATTGAGTCTCTCTAGTGGGTGGGTATTCTGGCTCTTTGAACCTGTGCGAGGCAGAAAAAGTGTCTGCTTAGGACCCAGCCCCTAAACAGAAGCAATGAGGCTGTGGAAAAGAGACAAGAACTAGAAATAAAATATGTTACCATCTTTGGGGAAATGTCTGAAAAAAGAATCTTATAATTTGTGAAAGTAGTGGGACATTGTATATTAGGAAATTATGAGAATGAGGAGTTCAGAGAAACATAGGAGGATGTTTTTGAACTGATGCAGAAACCAGTGGAACAAAAATAACAGTATGCATGATGATTTCAGAAATCGAAGTAAAAAGATCACTAAAAAGAAATTTCCCTCTAGGTAATGAAAAAACCCTTCATTGATGAAAAGAATGAAACACACTTTCCTGCTCATGGAAGAGAGGGTATGAGTGTGTGGGAGGAGGCGAGGCACTAGCATGGAATGTTCTATATGCAATAAGATGCTGTACTGAGTGCTTTTGCTGCTTTGATGTTTTTGTTACAAAGGTGGTGGTTGTGGTTTGGATTTCATTCTGGAGGAGTAGAAGGTTTCCTGCAGAAATAAATTTGATATAAATACACAAGGTACCAATAAAATGTATATATTTAAGTGAGATTTTAGTAAAACGGAGATGGAGAGAAGGTGAAGTATGCCACAGCAGGATCCCTTTATGTGTGTGCGTGTGCATGCACACACTCACATTTGGGGTCAAGTTCTGACTGTTTCTTGCTACCAGTGTAATTTGTAATGAAATGCCTTTTCTTTCTACGTTTGTTTCCTCAACTGCTTAAAAAAAACAAAGCTCAATTAGAAGATTTCTAAGGCTCCTTGTTTTGATATTCTATTTTCTAAAAGCCTTCCAGGCTTTTATCCTAAGCTATATTCCAAGTTCCCTTTATGCTCTGACATAAATGACATTTTATATTCCAAGGTAGCTACCAATTCCAACATTCCCTGTTGTTATGTTCTTCCCAGTTATAATATTTTCTAAGGTTCCTCAAAGCTCTTACATTCCATGTTCAAAGGTTCCTCTAGCCTCTATGTTCTAAGGTCCCCTCCATGGCTGGTATGCCATATTTTTAGGGACTCTTTCAGCTCTGACATTCTCTGTTCCAAGGCCATGCCTTGGTCTGATATTTCCTGTTCTAAGTTTCCTCCCAGTCCTGACAGTTCCTATTCAAAGCTTCCTTCCAGTTCTGATGTTTCCTATACTAAGGTCCCTCCCAATGCTTATGCTCTATGATTTTAGGATTTATAAAAAATATGATTCCTGAGAGATGGTGGTGGGGTCCTCTGCAGGCTCACCATCCTAAAGTCATTTATGATAGAAAAGTAGTGCTGTCTTCATTTTTTTCCCATGTTTTTCATCATCAGGCAACAAAATCACAGAACTGATCATCTAGCCCTTCTTCCATCTGGAATTTGGTGTGGGTGATAGGGCTTGGAATGATGAGTCAACTCATGAGCTATGTGAAGGCAATCCTCCCAAATATGACAACTTGTCAGGAATGTTAGGAGATGCCCATTCAGGTTGAACCAGGTGACCTTCACCTCTGTAAGCCAGGGATCCTGAGTCCTTTTATCTGGAAAATTTGTTTCATCTCAAAGTTAGACCAGATCAGAGATGTCAAGTTCAAATACAGAATAGACCCCTGTGGGCCACATACTTAGCATACTAGAAAGTAATATTATCCATGTTATATTTTCTTTTTATATGTTTTGTTAAACATTCCCCAATTATATTTTAATCTGGTTTGGAACATACTTGGGAGCTGCCTGTGAGTTTGACACATCCATTATTATGCTGAGAGTCTTTGTTTCAAGTGTTTATCTCAACCCTTGTCTTATATGGCAGCCTTCCTCGACTACTCTAGCCCCTTCTAATATCTCCTTTCTCTGGCCACCAATGGCATGTACTGTCTCTATTGCATGATTCTGCACTTGGTTGTGAACTATTGTATGTTATACCTTAATTGCTTAATATGTATTTGTCTTCTCTTTCCAACAAAACTGAGATCCCCAAGGGCAGAGACCAGACAGTGGACTTCTCTTCTATCTGGCATCTTACCCTTTTCCCTAGCAACAGAAGCAGATGTTTCTGAAGCGTATGCTTTGTTCAAGCACTATGCTACGGATTGGGGGAAAAAAGAGAAAAATAAAAGCCATCCTGCCCTCTGGAGGTTGCAGTATACCACAATGATGACGAGAACACGGTTAATGCTCGGCACAGTGTGATGCTTACTCCATATCTACTTCGAAACCTTTAGAACATAGAATGTCATGGCTCGGAGGGACCCTAATATTCATTTACTCCCACCCTCTCATTTTACCTATAGAGAAATGCAGACATTCGAAGTGATTATCCCCAAATCAAGTAGCTAGTAATAAATAACTAGAACCAGGGTTTAAATTCAAGCTTTCTGATTCCAAACCCAGTATAATGTTCACTACAAAATGCTGACTTTCCAGTCTTTGAGACTGTGTGCTCCATGAGGGCAAAGATAGAAATATTTTAGTCCTTCTGTTGCCCCATTACACTGAGCACAGTGTTTGGACTCACTTAGCAATTGCCAACTGGGGAGAAATAGTCTTCAGGGGAGGCCATATAAAAACAGAAATAGGCCTGAGGAATCCAGATGGGATATTGATCTGTGCCATTGGCAGTAAGTGTGGTGAATATTGGCAGTGAGTGAGGAAAATGTCGAAAAAGCACTGAACCAGGAGTTAGGAGACTGACTATTAGTTTTGAATGTGCCGCTAATTTAGTATGACCCTTAAAAATTATTCTGGATTTCAGTTTCTCTACCTATAAAATGAGGTGGGTTTGAATTAGATCATCTTAAGGTCCCTTCCCGTCTTAACATCCTATATATCAAGGTAATTTCCAGAACTAATATTCTATGTTCTAAGAGTCTTTCCAGTTCTGGCAGTCTATAATATAATTCTCAGAACTGATATTCTGTGTTCTAGGAGTCTTTCCAGTTAGAACAGTTTGTAATATAAGGTGATTCTGAGAACTGGTAGTTTGTTTCAAGGTCCTTACCAGTTTTTTTACTCTATACCATAAAGGTAACTTTCCCAGGTATGTCAGTCTATGACTAGGAAGAGTTATTGATGCCCAATAGCAGAGACCATACCAAGTGATAAAACATTGGGGCCCATCTATCTACCAATTACTTAAAGCTACTCAGAATCCCCAGAAGTAATTAGTACTCATTTTATCATGGCTGAGTTGGCAGATGGCTCAAGGGCTTCAGAGTGAGGGAAATAAAGGAAATATTGCAAGAGTATTAGGAAGGAAATGGGAAGGAGGAGAAAAATGCCTGTAGACTAGTAAATTATCTTTTATTGATTAGGTAATTTCCAGGAGAGGATAAATTATGGTCAAGTTTTAGAAGAGAGAGATGTAGATTGGAATATAGGCAGTAAGAACCAAGCACATGGAAAATGTCTTATCCAGTTTTGAGTTGTTCTTCACTAATCTGCCCCAGTAATTCTTCTAGCCCAGAGCTCCCCAAGGTGATTACACTCAGCTTTTTTACTGCAGAGACATAACTGCTTTAGAATATTAGAATAGACTCTAAGAATAAAAGAGCTGGAAGGGATGCAGAATGTTACTGGAAGGGACTTTGGAACATAGAATTTCAGAGCTGGAAACATACAATACCAGAGCTGAGAAGGAACTTAGAATGGATATTTGAGTTGAGAAGACTGAAAATACAGAATGCAATATTCAAAAAGATGATAGACATGTTACATAGGGATTGGAAGATCATCTGGTTTGATTGTCATTTTGGAGAGGAGGAAATTCAGTCTCAAAATATGGATGAGATTTGGTAAAATCCCAATGGCTGGTAGATTTGGGACTAAAACCTATTTCTTCTTTCCTGTGTAGTGGCTTTTGTATGATATCATAAGTCCTTATTCCAATATGAATTTACCTTTCCATTTTCTCCCTATCTCATTGTTAATAAGCATTTCAGTTAAGTCTTCCCTGAAGGCTTCTCTAATGAGTCATCATGACTTATGACCAAGGCCGCCATAATAAAACATTTATTTGTATTCCATTTTTTTGCAAAGCACTTTGCATATATTATCCCATTTGATCCTATATGATGAAGGAATTAGTAGAGATATTGTTTTCTTCCCTTTATAGATGAAAGAACCAAGAAGAAGGGAGGTTGAAGAACTCTCCCAGGGATACAGAACTTATAAATAGCCATGCTAGGATTTAAAACCAGATCTTGCAGCTATGAACCCAATATTCTGTGTGTAGACTGACACAAGGGAAATCCATTCTCCAAGGAACAAAGAAAATTTCTGGATCCTTTCATGGGAGCAGCACACATGTCATATGAGAGAGAAGAAGTCTACAGTTATCAAATTAATTTGAGTGAGGATTTCCAGAAAGTTTAGATCCAATAATAGTTCATTTCGTGGAACCTCAAGCTGAGTAACTCTTTAAATAATATTTTAATTTTTTTACCAATTACATGTAAAGATAATTTTAACAGTCATTTTAAATTTTTTCAGTTTATTTATTTAACATTCATTTTTAAACATTTTGAATTCCAAGCTTTTTCTGTCCTTCCCTCAAATCACCCCCTCCCAAACAGTAAGCAATTTGATATAGGTTATATATGTGCAATCATGTAAAACATTTCCATATTAGTCATGTTGTGAAAGAAGAAACAGATAAAAAAAATCATAAAAGTAAAGTGAAATTGTCTTGCATTATTGCATTGCTGAAAATAGCTAAGTCATTCATAGCTGATAATCTTTGCTATCAATTTGTACAATTTTCTCCTGGTTCTGCTCACTTAACTTTGCATCAGTTCATGTAAGTCTTTCCAGGTTTTTCAAGCTGTGCTACTCTTTGAGAGAAGCTGTCTTCCAGAGGAAGGAGCTTATCATCAAGAAACAAGTGATTCTTCGAGCTCCTTGTTGAGGCTTTCTCATTGTAGTTGTGGTGTTGTTGCAAGTTGGAGATGTAGGGGTTTTTCTTGGTGAATATTTTTTGTATTTTTTTGTCCCCTTAACTACAATTGGCATTCAGAACCCTGGATAGAGATGCACTGTTCTTTGGAGTTCAGTTGGTTGCTGTGGTTTGATAACTTCTACCGACAATATAGAGAGCACTCATTGATCTTGTAATCAAGTCTGGGCAATACACTGAATAAAATTGCGACATTGGACAAATTTCTCTACTGTCTCTGCTACTATTTCTCTATTACAATCTCTTCATCTGTGAAATGAGGAAATTGGACTCACTGATCTCCATGGTCTCTTCTAACTCTTATATTCTAGGTACCCATGAGGCTATACTCAGGGACATGTGTTACTGGCAAAGGTTTGTTTTTGGGGGGAGGGGTTGTTTATGTTTGTTTTGTTACCAAAGGATAAGAACTAGAGGGAATGAACCCTAAGGTTCTTGCCTAGCTGCTGATTGGAGGAAAACCATTCATTGATGAACCTGTTTCTTCATCTGGAAAATCGATAAAATCAGATGGACTTTCTCTTTAAAGCCTGTCAGCATCCTGACAATGAAAGATATGTCACTGAGTTATGCATGGTGTCTTTTTTTGATTGTAATGGTAGAAAGAGGCAGAATGAATGATTGGCATGTGCAGACTCAGTCATCCATTCACTCTTTCAGTCAACATGTAGGTATGCACATGCCAGATTCTATGCTGAGTACTGACTGAGTCAAGAGAAAGATGAGATAGGAACCCTGACCTCCCTGAGCTCATAGTTTGGATATTTCAATATTATTATTTCAATACCTCTATATTAGGGTTTAACAATGACTTATATATGAATGGTGGTCCACACTTTGCAAAGCAGTTCACAGACATGATCTAATTTGATCCTTACTATGGTCCTAGGAGGTAAGTATTGTAGATCTTAGTGTGGTATCATGTAAAAAAGCAAAATTTAGAGCAAATATACCCAGGTTTGAATAACAAATAATTTTTCAAGCAGCTACCTCTGGAAACTTTCCTGCGGATAAGTCACCAAAGTTTCCTAGGACTCAGTTTCCACATCATTAAATGAAAGTTATTGGACTTGATGATGTCTGTGTTCCTTCTAGTTCCATATCTATAACCTATTTTTTTTGGCAGGAAGGAACTTAGACTCAATGTGGTACTAGACACTGTATTTACAATGACATATTGAGGTGCAGGTATCATTAGCCCCATATGAATAAGATGAGGACTGAAGATGCAGTGTGACTTGGCCAAGGGTGCATGGTTAGTTAGTGGCAGCATTTGGCCTCAGCCCACACCTGACTCCAAATGCGGGGCTCTTTCCACTTCTCCACATTGCTCTGGAAGATAGAATTCAAACTACAGCAAGTTTAAGGTGACATAAAGCTTGAGAAGAATACAAGATTCAAAGAACTATCCAAAGACAATGTGTCACTAACAAAGGAACAATACAGTTGCTAAGGGCCATAGATAGTTGAGAGAAAGGAGGGGGCACAATGGCTTATCGGTTTCAAGGAAGGTTTACTGGAATAAATGGGTCTTAAGTGTAATTTTTCATGGTGGAGAGGGTTACTGACTACATGAGAAGGAATTTTCAGAGAATGATGTGAACAAAGGTATGGAGATGGGAAAAGTACATAGTGCATTTGAAGTATGATGACAGGTTCAACCTTGCTGGAGTGGAAATACACAATAGATAGTGGGAAATAAGACTGGAAAGGTTGGATGGACTCAATTTGTAGTGACCTTTCTAACAGATAAAGGGGTATGGGCTTTATCCTGAAGCAATGGGAAGCCTGCTTTTTCTCAACAGTACGATCATTTTTTTGGATTGAGTCATTGGTCTCACCATTGCCAAATGGATCAACTTCAGCCATTACTCTTGATATTCTTTGTTCGTTTTTTGGCTGGATATAATAGTGAACAATAAGAAAGGGAGTGTGACACAGGGGAATGCACACTGACTCTGGTATCTGGTGTCTGAGAGCTGGGTTCAAATTCTGCTTCTGATGTTTGCTATCTCTGTGATCTTGCCCAAGTCACTTACCTCTCCAGGACTCAGTTTATTCATCTATTAAATGAGGACATTGAACTAGATAACCTATGAGACCCTTTCCATCTTAGGGCCCAAATAACCACAAGCATGGAAGTGAGAGCACCAGTTAAGTGAACAAGGCTTGTGTCTCTGTGAAGTAGTGTTATTAACCCTAAGCCCTGTTAAGAACCTTACAAACTGTGTGACCATGAGCAAGAAGCTTAAATTCTCTGAACTTCATCTGTCACATAAGAATGAAAATGATTGCACTACCTGAATGTGATTCAGAGTACAGCTCTACTATTCAATGAGCTCAGGACTCAGCATTCCTATGAAATGAGGACATGAGAGGAGACTGAAATAACATCTAGATGTGACACAGTAAATATCCGTGAACTCTGGCCATGTCACTTCAATTTCCTGGTTCTCTGCTTTCTCAGCTATAAAATAAGGGTCTATGAATACATACATGCATGTACGCATGCACACACATACAACACACATGCATACACACATGCATGCATACATGCATACATACATATGTCCCTTGTAGCTCCTAATTCTGTTCCTTTACTGGGGTTGTAATCAACAGGCTGATGTCTCCAGTCAGCCCTCCTAGATCCTTGTAGGACAAATACTATGTAAATTCAAATGTGTTTTTTTTTCTCTTTCCAAAGGAAATGGCCTATTTAATTTCTTCTCAAACAAAAGTCTACTCCCTAATTCCTCTAAACCTTTTTATTACTGTTGCCAAAATTTCAGGCTCTTTGATTTGCAAATATTAATCTGACTAATGAGTCCTGAAGACCATCTGATCACATTTTCCATTTATTATTACAATGTAGAAATTACAGGCATATTTGAGGAATATAACTGGAAGAAAAAGAGGAAACAAAAATGTCTTTGGGGATTAAAAAACTTGAGCACCATCTTACCTGGTCTTTTGTGATTTAGGGGCAGTGGGGGGTGTGGTGGAGGAGAGAGTTGACTGGGGAACTGGTTTAAAGATGGTTTTCTTTCTTTCTTTTTTTGATTTTTTTTTCTTTTCGGAGGGGGAAAGGTGGAGAAACTAGGGTTAAGTGACTTGCCCAAGGTCATACGGCCATTAAGTGCTAATGTTTGAGGCAGGATTTGAACTCAGGTCCTTCTGACTCCAGGGCTGGTGCTCCACTCACTGCACCACCTAGCCAACCAATTGATTTAAAGATGGAATGGAATAACCAAGTAAAAATATCATACATTTCCTTCAATATTTATAGTTTTTAAATGGTTTAACAGGCATTGTCTTATTTTTATTTTTTAAAAAAGAGGAGAGGTGTATAGAGCTGGTCTCAGAGGCAGGGAGAGCTGAATTCATGTCCTACCTTTGATACATACTAGCTGTGTGATCCCAGGTAAACCACTTACCTTCTCAGTGCTCCAAGTACTCTCTAAGACTATACATGGCATAAAAGGTGACTACTTGTATTGGCAGAGGAAATTCCTTCATCCAGTAGTAGCTCCTTATATCAAAAGTCAAGTCACTATGATGGGGAGGGAGGGAAAGAGAGAAGGAGAGAGAGAAGTAGAGAGAATACAGGAAGAGAGAAAATAGAGGGAGAGAGATGGGGAGAATAGAGGGAAAGAGAGGCAGAGGGAGAATGGAAGGAAGGGGAGAGAGAGCATAGAGAAAGGGGGCAAGAGAGAGAATAGAGGGAAAGGGAGATGGGTAAAAGAGAAAGAACAGAGGGAGGGAGGAAGGGAGAAAGAGAGAAACAGATATAGAGAAAATGAATAGTGGAAGAGGGAGAGGCAGAATGGGGTCATGGTTCAGAGAGTCAAGAACTGAGTTCAAATTTTACTTCTGAAATTGAAGAGCTGTCTTATGCTGGTGAAATTACTGAGATGATCTGTCTCATGTAATTCTGAAGTGCAGAGGCCAGGAATTCCCCAAGTTAATGAGCCTCCCCCCCACTCTTTTAGGTAATTCCTTGTGTATTTTCTTTTGATAATGAAAGGCAGTAGTAGGAAGAGAATAAGTGTTTGGTTCAGGTCCTGGCTCCGACACTCACTTGACTTTGTGAGACACTTCCCCTGTTTCAGTTTCTGAATCTCATCTATAAAATGGACATAAGAACAATTCCCCGGTATGAATGTGAATGAGAACAATGACTATTGATGGTATGATGGAAAAAGCTGGGGATTTGGAGTCATACAACAGGGATTAGGGTGAATCACCTCCTCTCTCTGTGGTACAGTTTCTTCCTCTATAAAATAAAGGCATTGGGGTGGCTACAGCACCCCAGAGCACTGGCCCTGGAGTCGGGAGGACCTGAGTTCAAATACGACCTCAGACACTTAATACAAAAAATTAGCCGTGTGACCTTGGGCAAGTCACTTAACCCCAACTGCCCTACCTTACCCTCTCCAGAAGCAAAACAACAGCAACAACAAAACAAATAAAATAAAGGCATTGGACTGATTCATCTGTCAGGTCTCTGCCATTTCTAATTCCTATAGATTCAAATTCCAATTTTCTGATACTTATTATTTATCCTTTGATTTATCATATGCTGACTAGAGGAACTTTGGATCTTTTCTCATTGTTTCCCCCTCTTCTTAAGAGGGACCTATAGCAATTCCCAATTAATTCATCATGTTCCCCCATCCTGTTTCTCCATTGAGTCACAAGGTAGCTGAAACATTTTCAGAAATACCTCAAGGGAATGGACAGATTTTCTTTTTGCTTCTCTGAACAAATCCTCCTCCCTAAATTTGTTACAGCCATATAGCAGGGGACCTGTACTGAAAACGTTGGGCTGGGACTCTGGAGATCTGGCTACTAGTCCCCTGCTTGGCTATTAACTCATTGTGTGTACCTGGGTAAGTAATTTTTCTTTCTGTGCCTCAGTTTCTCTATCTGTGAAATTAAGGTCATTGGATCAGATAATCTTCTAAAGTCCTTCCAACACTAACATCCTATAAGGATGTGGATACAAGTCTGGTGTCCCAGTTTAATTATTGCAGTTGGGTAGGACACCTAAGAGAGGCTAATCTAAGACTTAAACCATGGGAAGACAGCATGGGGCCAGTATTAAAAGATTCCAGGTACTTTTATCTTAGTTGGACTTCTGAAGTGTTTTCAGTTCAGAACCTGGAGTCTTCACTCCAAATATTCACCTTCTTTCTTTTCACTTCCAGTCCTAACCATCATGTTCCTGAGAAAACTTAGCAATTTAAATTTGATAGCTACATCATTGCCTGGACCCCGAAGTCTTTGGTATTCTGTACCAGGGATGTGCTGGTATATGTTTAACAACTGGCTCTCTGATTTTTTTTTCCTGAAGGGCTAAAAAAATTGCGATGCATTGAAGTGACATCCAGGTAATTTGAAATTACCCATCAATACTGTATCCTTTCTCTTTTGTAGACTTTTGACCTGTTTTATTTGTACTCAAGATATACTTATGCCTAATCTAAATAATTAACATTTTCTAAATCATTTTCTTAAATCTAGGTAATCAACAAAAGAATAAATCAAGCTCTCATATGTAGCATTTGCCAATTTTTGATGTTTAAATGCTCAGAGGGAAAATTTAACAATCAGCTCAAAATGACTTTAGCATATGCCTCTGCTTGAAATACTGAATAAAAACCTTTTTAGCATTACCCAGAAAGCATGCTCAAGGCCTATCATTTAGTCCACCCCCCCTTTTTTTTGCAAAGGAAACTGAAACCCAGAGAGGTTGTTACTATTCCAAGGTCATAAAGCAAATCAATGTGAAAACAGAGATTAGAATTCAATTCTTTTAACTTTCTACCTAGTGATTTCCCCACCTTCTTTGAACCAATAGTTCAAACATAGCTTCTTGGGTTATATCTCAGAGTTGAGCTGTCTTGCCCATCACACAAGATCTGTGGTGAGTGTATGACAGTAAGCTCTGTGTGATTAATAAGAGAATAGCCATTTAATAATTTTCCTCAGCTTCTTATTCCTTTCTGTAGCCCCCTCTTTTTCCTCATAGCCCAGTGGACCTTCCTTCCCCAGATGGCTTTATCTGAGCAGATGTCTTCCTTGGACTTTTTGTGATGACTCCAAAGTCCTTGTACTGAGAGGCTGTCACTGATTTGTATCACTACAGAATAGTTAAGAGTTTCCACCCAGTACACTCCTCCAAGCACTTGTCAATGTCAGCTCTCACCAGCTGTTGCATGGGGGTAATTAGCCATTCTCATTGGGTCCACACAGTCCTTCTATCTTCAACAATTCCCTCTCAACCACATCTGAAGCCTCCAACTGAGCTTTACTCTGAGAACTAGACTTTAAAGAGAATTGCAACAGGAGCAAGGCATGTGCTTTCTCAATCTCTCTCTCTCTCTCTCTCTCTCTCTCTCTCTCTCTCTCTCTGTCCCCCACCCCTGTATATAATTAGTCTTGAACAGTAAACACAAAGGCCATTTTTGTGATTAAGGATATACAAAACCAATTCTTTTTTAATAGTATTTTAAAAATTATCTTTCTTAATTACATGACAAGACAATTTTTAACATTCATCTTTACGAGACTTTGAGTTCCAAATTTTTCTCTCTTCCTCCCCTTCCCTCCTTGCTTCCAAAAATTGTAGGCAATTTGATATAGGTTATACATGTGCTATCATGAAAAAATATATTTCCATGCGAGTCACAGTTGTGAAAGAAGAAACTGATCATAAGGGGGAAAAACACACAAAAAAAGAATAAAGTAAAAGGAAATATGCTTCTATTTGCATTCAGAGTTCTTTATCTGGATGTGGATAGCATTTTCTTTCGTGAGTCCTCAGTACTTGTGTCGGTTCATTGTGCTGCTGAGAAGAGCTGAGTCATTTGCAGTTGGTCATAACACAAAGTTGCTGATACCGTGTACAATGTTTTCCTGGTTCTGCTTATTTCGCGAGTTTGTACTAGTCTTTCCAGGTTTTTCTGCAATCTGACTGTTCATCATTTCTTATTGAACAATAATATTTCATTACTTTCATATACGACAGCTTGTTCAGCCATTCTCCAATTGATGGGAGTCCCTTCAATTTCCAATATTTTGCTTCCACAAAAAGGGTTGCTATAGATAATATTGAAGTCTAGGTTCTTTTCTTTTTTTATGATCTCTTTGGGATACAGAGCTAGCAGCGGGATTGGCAGATCAAAAGTTATGCAGTTTGTTTGCCCTTTAGACATAGTTCCAAATTGCTCTCCAAAATTGCTGAATCAGTCAAAACTTCACCAACAACACATCAGTGTTCCAATTTTCCCACATCCTCTCCAACATTTATCATTTTCCTTTTTTGTCATATTAGCCTATCTTATAGTTGTGAAGTGGTAGTCAGAGTTGTTTTAATTTACATTTCTCTAATAAAAATGATTTAGAGCAATTCTGCATATGCCTATAGATAGCTTTGATATTTTTATACCTGAAAACTATCTGTTCATATCCTTTGACCATTTATCAATTGGGGAATGGCTTGTATTCTCATAAATTTGACTTTGTTCTCCATATATTTGAGAAATGAGGCCTTTATTAGACACTGACTGTAAAGATTGTTTAAGCATAATAGGTTCTGCTCCAGCCACTTACCTTTGCTCTGTATGTGTCTATTTCAAGTATGTTTCTTATGAATAACATATTTCAGGATTCTGGTTTTTGATCCATTCTTCTATCTGCTTTCATTTTATGGGTGAGTTCATCCCATTCATATTCAATTTTGTTTACTGTGTATTTCCTTCCATTCTATTTGTCCTCTGTCTCCTTTCACACTTTCTTTCCTCACCAGTATTTTGCTTCTATCTACCATCCCCCCTGATCTGTTCTCCCTTCTGTCAGTCCCCTCTCACACCTTTACTTAATCTCCTCCCCTCCTACTTCCCTGTTGGGTAAGATAGATTTCTACATTCAATTGATTATGTGTACTATTCCCTCTTTAAGCAAATACTGATGAGAGTAAGGTTCAAGTGATGCCCACTGACCATCCTCTTACTTTCCCATCCATTAAAATAAGTCTTTCATGCCTCTTCATGTGAAATAATTTACCACATTCTATCTCTCCCTTCCTTTTGGACCCTTAATTATTTTATGTCCTTTCTTCAAATTCACCTTATACCTATACCCTTTGTCTTTGTGTATTCCTTCTAGCTGTACTATTAGTGATACAATTTTTAATAATTACAACTATCATATTCTCTTCTAGGGATGTAAATAGTTTAGTTCTCTTGTATCCTTTATGTTTTCTCTTCCCTTTTTATTTGTTTATGCTTCTCTAGGGTCTTGATATTGGAGATCAAATTTTCGATTTAATTCTATTCTCCTTATGAGAGGAAAATGACCTGCCTTCTACATTTTGCTGGGCAAGTGATCCTTGATTGTATTCCTAGCTCCTTGGCCTTCCAGAATATCATGTTCCATGACCTCTGATCTTTTAATGTTGCAGCCTCTAAGACCTGTGTAATCCTGATTGTGGCTTCCCAATATTTGAATTGTTCCTTTCTGGCCATTTGCACTATTTTTTCTTGATGCGATAGTTCTAAAATTTTGTTTTAATGTTCCTTGGAGTTTTTATTTGGGGATCTCTTTCCTGAGGTGATCAGTGTTTTCTTTCTATGCCTGTTTTACCCTCTGCTTTCAGGACATCAGGGCTTCTAGATATTCCTTGATACCTTCTTGAAAGATGCTGTCTAGGTTCTACTTTTGATTATGATTTCTAGGTAGTCCAATGATTCTGACATTGTCTCTTGTGGATCTATTTACCAAGTCAGTTGTTTTTCCTTTGATGCATGTTACATTTTTTTCTGTTTTTTTCATTTTTATAACTTTTATTGATTCTTGATGTCTCATAGAGTTATTAGACTCCACTTGCCCAATTCTACCTTTTAAGAGTTGTTTTCCTCAATTAGCTTTTGTATCTCCTTTACTATTTGGCCAATTGTACTTTTTAAGCAATTGTTTTCTTTTTCCAAGCTGTTGACTCTTTTTTTAAAATAATTTTTTTTGCATTACTCCCATGACTTTTCCCAATTTTTCTTCTACCTTTCTTATATGATTTTTTTTTCTTATATGATTTTAAACTCCTTTTTAAGCTCTTTCATGAGTTCCTTCTGGGCTTGAGACCATTTCCTGTTTTACTTTGGAGTTTTGTGCATAGGTATTTTGACATTGTTTTCCTCTTCTGAATCTTCCCTGTCACCATAATAACTCTCTATGGTCAGATTCTTTTTGTTACTGTTTTTGCTAATCTTTATTGACCTTTTTCCTTTTTTTTCTAATTTTGGATTCAGCTCCCAAGGTGGAAGGGGCATTGTCTCAGGTTTCTTGTGTCAGGGACTGCAGGTCCTGGCTGTTTGCCTGGTGCTGCACTGATGTTGTCCTGAGGTCCACAGGTGATCCATGTGCCCTGTTGAGGTGGGAGGGGTGGGGGGTGACTGTCACTGCTGGAGGCTGAAGGGCTCTGGCAGTTTTCCTGGTGCTGAGTTGGGGTCCTAGTGGTGGTGTCTCTTTGTTATGTGTGGAAGTCAATGGGGTATTTATGCATTTCTCCAGGGATACACTGAGGCATGTGGCAATCTGACCACTGGCAGCTGCCTGTTTGTCCAGGGCTATGCAGAGGCATGTGGGGTATCCTGGTCTGGGTGTTTACTTACTCCACAGCCCTGGGGTTCAGGATCTCCCATTGATTTGCTGAGGTGAGACTTGCTGCTGGTTTGCTGGGATACTTCCTGTCCTGGACTGCACTCCCCTTTTACCCAAGTGAGACAGACCTTTCCTACCAGTCTTCCAAGTTTCTTGGGCTTAAAGATTGTTTCACTCCATCTTTTTGTTCTACTGTTCTAAGATTTGCTTTGGGGCACTATTTTCTGGTTGTTTGGAGATGAATACAGGAGACTTATGGGGATTTACTGCTTATTCCACCATCTTGGCTCCTGGAGTTCTGAAAAGGAAAGGGACAAACTTTTTAATAGTCATATAAAGGATTGCTCCAAATAGTTAATGAGAGGATTGCAGATTGAAACAACTCTGAAGCTTCATTTCTCAACTACAAAAATTACCTAAGATGGAAAGAGTGACTGAGGGCCTGTGGAACAATGGGTATAATAATGTACTCTTTAAAAAAATATTTTATTATTATTTTAATTTCTTTGTTTCCTTTTAGTTTACAGGATTCAATTCCACAATTCCTTGAGTTTCACATTTTGTCCCCTTCTCTCCCCTCCCCCCTATGGTGGCATATAGTCAAGTATAGGATCTGTAAATACTTTCACATTATACATTAGTCAGGTTATAAAGACGGATTGTATCAGATGGAATGAAAAATGGTAAAGAGGACATAAAACCAAGCAAGAAAAGGAAAAGATCAGGTATTTTGCTTCCATCTGGATATAATCTTAGTTCTTTCTAGTTCTTCCTCTGGATGCACATATTTCTCTCCATCATGAATCTTTTGGGATTGACTTATATCACTGCATTGCTGAGAAGAGTCCAGTCTGTCAAAGCTGGTCATCACACATATGTTGTGTCTGTAATTGTGTACAAATTTCTCCTGGTTCTACTCTTCTCACTCAGCATCAGTTCATATAAGCCTCTCCAGGTAAATATGAAGTCCATCTGCTCCTCGTTTCTTATAGCACAATAGTATTCCATAACATGCATATACCACAACTTGTTCAGCCATTCCCCAATTGATGGGCACCCCCTTAATTTCCAATTCTTTGCTGCCACAAAAAGAGCTGCTATAAATATTTTTGTACATATGGGTCTTTTCCCCACTTTTATGATATCTTTGGGATACAACCCTAGAAGTGGTATTGCTAGGTCAAAGGGTATGAAATTATTTATAGTCCTTTGGGCATAATTCCAGATTGCTCTCCAGAAAGGCTGGATCAGTTCACAACTCCACCAGAAATGCATTAGTGTTCCAGTTTGCCCACATCCTCTCCAGCATTTGTCATTTTCTTGTTTTGTCATCTTAGCCAATCTGACTGGTGAGGTATGGTACCTCAGAGTTGTTTTGATTTGAATAATGTACTCTTGATGGAACTGAATTGAATCTGACCACTATGGAAAGCAGTCTGGAATTAGGATTTTAAAATATCTCTAACCCAATGATTCAGAAATCCCAGCTACGACATACCCCTATCCCATCTGGGCAAGTATCAAGGATAAAGCTAAAGGTGCTGGACACACCAAAATTTATAACAGTACTTTTTGTTTTGGTATCACTAAAGAACTGGAAACAAAGATGCTTCTTGATTTGAGAAGGGCTAAAAAAACATCATGATGCATTAAGACAATATCCAGTTAATTTGAAATCCCCCATCAGTACTGTATCCTTTATCTTTGTCAGGCTTGTGACCTGAACCCATGACCTAAATCCCTCATCCCTTTTTTTTCTGCTTCTGTCCAGGCAGCACATAGTATCTAATCCAATGTTGCTTCTGTTTCTGTTCTTTATTCATATATATTCTGCCACATTCCCATGGTCCCTCTGGTTACTGTATTTGCACACATGAATTTAACTTATTATACAAGACTACACCTCCTGTTCAGCTTCTTTTGAATAAGATATTATTTTCAGAATAATATTCCAGTTATTGTTCTCATCTTAACCCTGTGTTTGATTTCAAGATCCAATTTAACTTTTAATATTAAAATATCTGATTTGCCAGGTTTGATAATTCAATGAACAACATAGATAGTTTGTGGTTGGAGAGCATGCGAACCCACTCCTGTGGGCTATATTAGAAAGTATCTTAGCTGTTCTCCATCTCTGGAACCTCGTACATGGTAGGGGCAGGGAAGAAAGATAAGAACAAACATTTAGATCCTTTGACTTCCTTTGGTATGGATTACATTCCAATTTCCCACACCATTCCAGTTATTCTCTTTGAAATCAATAGGGATTAGTCTATAAACATGTATTAATTACCTACTATGTGCCAGACAAGGGGCTGTGTTGGGAATACAAATGCAAATAAAAACAAAGAGAGTCACTGTCCTCCAGGAGCTTACAGTCTAATGGGGAGGACAACATACAAAAGGAAACTGAAAAGTGAAGTAGGAAGGGCACCAGAAGGCACTTGGCACAAGGCTGTGATGTTCCTGGAGAAAAATTTAGAATTAGCTGGAAAAGGTGGAGTCCATTATAAAGGGAGTTTGGGGGAAAAGTTTATTGTTCTTCCTTCTATCCCTCCTATAAGAGGCGAGGGACAACTTTGGGTGCTGGAGATGTTGAGTATCAAAACTGAATGAACCTCCATAATGATGAGATTTCAACCTATCCTGGGAGAAACCTGACATTTGTGGGATCAAAACTGAGCAGAGAAACTGATGGGAAATGAGAATTAGCTGGAAAAATCATGAGACTTCCATAAAGGGAGGCTTGGGAAGGAGTCAATTTCCCAATCCACTTCAATTTTTTACTATGCTCTTCAAATGAGACACCCAGGACCAATTATGATTTTGTAGATGCCATCATGGCTTCCTGTGATTTTAAAGGTAGTGTGATCCAAAAGATAGAACATGTGATTAAACAGATGAAATGGAAGGTGGTCAAATGAGTGTTGGATTTGAACCAGAGGATGTGGGTTTGAATCCCAGCTTGCCACTTAATATATCTGTGACCTTGGGCCAAGTCACTTATCCTCTCCAAGCCCCAGTTTCTTTATTAAATGAGAAAGTTGGACTTGATGATAATAGTAACAGTCAGCATTTATATAAGTGCTTTAAAGCTTGCAAAATTCTTCCCATACGCTATCTCATTAGAACCTCACGGTAACTGAGGAAGGTGCTATTATTATCCTGATTTTACAGCTGGGGAAACTGAGGCTTACAGAGGGAGGGAAATATGATTATTATTCCCATTTAACAGATGGGGAAACTGAGACATATGGAGGTCAAGCAATTTGTCCAGGATCACACTGGCAAGTTAAGTATCTGAGAGAGAATTTGCACTTCATTCTGGACTCTATCCCTAGCACACTTTCCACATTAACATCTATCTACTGCTGACTTCTGAAACATTCTATTACATCTTGGTGAGGCACTTTTTTTGGTTTTGTTTTGATTGGGTCTGTGATTTCACTGATGTGTGGAACTCTGGGCAAGGAAACTCCTATCAGCTGAAGACCCATGCCAATCATCTTCTTTGCAAATTATAAATATTAGAGCCCCCGTAGGGCACTGGAAGACAATGACTTGCTGAGGATTGCACAAACAGAATCTATCAGATGTGATACTTGAAACCAGGTCTTTGGAGCCCGAAGGCCAGCTCCAAATCTACCAAGCCATGTTAGCACTTACTATATTCTAATTCATCTCATGCATAATAATTTAATGGAGGCAGGAAAGATAATGAGATTCCATGAGGGTTGGTTGGATTCCAATACCTCGGGTGTTTTCTTCTCCACCTTGGGCCTTTGCTTGCTGTCACTTTGGGAACTAGCCAGCTGTAATAGCTCTATAGAACATTATGAAGTGAGGCTGGCCTCATGCACTCTGCAAAAATCCACATAATCTAAGCAAGGAGATGGGATCTGTGAGTTGAGTGGCTTCCATAAGCAGTCCAGAGCCTTGCTACCATTATCCCACTCCCAATAATAATGACAATGGGCAAAGCTCACCATTCTCCGCCTTTGTTGAACCCTCCTGAGCAGATGACATAGCATACTTCCTTTAGTGCTTTAAGGTTTGCAAAGCAATGTCTTTAACATTGAGTGCTCAGAATGCCATCCCATCTCAATTCTTCTCTCAGAATCCATGGTTCCCTTCAGAGCTCAGTTCAAATGCTACCTCCTATGTGAAGCTTTCCTGATACCTCAGCTGCTAGTGTTCCCCATCCCTATTGTTTTGCATTTATTTTGTATACTCTTTTAGCATTTGTATTTGTATACTATTATTATTTATTTGTATTTGTATACCATTTGTATTGTATATTATTGTTTTTATACTATTTAATATTTGTATATTATTATTCTTAATGCATGCATGTTATATCTTCCTAGAGGGCTCTTAATAAACATTGTTGCTTGAGTATTGTTATTCTCCTTTTAAGATGATGAAACTGAGGTTCTGAGAGGTTAATATTAAAAATCACCAAATGACCATAAAGGAGCTACTATGGACTAGTTGGGGGAGTGGATAGAGGCTAGATTTAGAGTCAGGAAGCCCTGCGTTCAAATCCTCCTTGTTCTAGAAGTGCAATCACAGGCAAATCACTTCACCATGTGGAACCTCAGGATGTCCCCAATGCAGATAAATTAGAATAAGGATGCATTCTTCATTGGTAGGCAGAAATCAAACACTGAAGACAGTACAGTCAATTTTCAGTTATGGACATACGAGGAGAGCCATTCATCTTGTGAATTATATCACAAATCTTTAATATACTGGTGTATGTGCAAGGCTATCTGGGAAGTTAAGTGACTTGTTCATGGCCATTCAGCAAAAATACATTCCAACATATGAACTCTGGTCTTCTGACCCTAAGTCCAATATTTGTGCCCCTTTTCTTTCCTGAACCTTTGGTATGAATTCCAACTCTTTTACTTAATAGCTGTGTGACCTTGGGAAAGTGACTTAATCTGTCTGAAACTTAGTTTCCATATTTGTAAAATTGGGGGGTGGGTGGATCAGATGACCATTGGAGCTGTTTCTATCTCTAAATCCCACATACTCAGTACCTTGACTATTGACAATGTATCCTCCAGTGCTCCTATAAAATTTTTTAAAATTAAATTTTATGTTTATTTTTAGTTTACATCATTCATTTCCATAAGATCTTGAGTTACAAATTTTCTCCCTGTCTTTCCCCTATCCACCACCCCAAAACAGCAATCACACTGTATGCCCTCTCCCCCAATCTGCTCTCTCCTATATCCTTCCGCATCCCCCCTCCGACTTTCCAGTAGGGCAAGATGGATCTCCATACCCCAGTGTCTGCATATATTGTTTCCTAGTTGCATGTAAAAAAATAAAATAATAACAATAATAATATATATTTTTAAACATTTGATTTTAAAACTTTGAATTCTAGATTCTTTCCCTTCCTCCCTTGTCACCCACCTGGGAAGATAAGCAATTCAGCATAGGTTGTACATGTGTAGTTACTCAAAACATTTCCATAGCAGATTATGTTGTGAAAGATTGACTATATTTCCCTCCATCCTATCCCACTCCCCACATGTTCTATTCTCTACTTTGACACTGTCCTTTTTCAAAAGTATGTGCTTCTAACTACCCTCCCCCCAAAACCTGCCCTCCTCTCTATCATGCCTCCTCTCATCCCCTTCCCCCCTACTCTCCTGTAGGGCAAGATACCCAGTTTAGAGTGTATGTCATTCCCTCCCTAAGCCAAATTCAATGAGAGTAAGGTTGATCCATTCCCTTTTGCCTTCCTGTTCTTCCCCTCCATTGTAACAATTTTCCCTTGCCTCTTCTATGTGAGATAATTTACCCCATTCTGTCTCTCCCCATCTCCTCTCATTATATTCCTCTCTCACCTCTCAACTTCACTTTTTAAATATCATCCCTTCCTATTCAATTGATCCTGTGCCCTCTGTTTATGTATACCTGTACACATATATACACACACTCACATATGTATTCATACACCCATATACCCTGCTATATAGAAATATATATATATATATATATATATGTACACATTTGTATTCCCTTTAACTATCCGCATACTGAGAAAAGTTTCATAAGTTAGTAATTATTGTTTTTCCATGTAGGCATATAAATAGTTCAACTTTGCTAAGTTCCTTTTTATTTCTTTTCCATGTTTACCTTCTCATGCTTTTCTTGCTTCTTGTATTTGAATGTGGGTTCCATAGCTCTAAAATTTTTTTAGAGCTATATTTTATAAGTATTTGAAGTGGTTACGGGGGAGCTCATGGAGTTCTCCTGCTTCTACTCCACCATTTTCACTCTGCCCCCAGAAAGTATCTCCTATAAACTTTTTATACTTGGGAAAGTCACTTAATCTTTTTGGGCTTTGGTTCTTTTATGTTTAAAATGGGCACATTGAACTTGATCAATCTGTGTAAGATACTTATACTGTCTCCTTCTCCTTCTCCATTGTTTTTATGCTTTCTGTCTCTGATCCTTCAGTTGAGCATATGATATTTCCAGAAATCAACCCTGGTTCTTTAAAATCAATATGATGTTTCAGTTCCTGCTCCTGGGCTCAGCCTCTTCCTGTTCCCTGGCTTGGGAAACCCTGGACTTAGCTATGGAAGAATATCCATCCTGTCCCATGATCAGTCCTATTCTTGTTTATGCTAGGTAGAGCTGGAAAAAAGAGAACAGTCTTTTCTCTTTCTCTGAGTCTTGGTCGCTAGTCTGTAATTAGTTCTCAGGTAGAATTCTGTTGTAGGATCTCTTCCACTGGTTGCATCATCTCCTTAACAGGCCTCTTTGATGGACCCTATCACAGACCTTTTGATCATCTTATTACAGAGTAGGCAGCAATCTGCCTTCATCCATGAGATGCCTACTTCTTTCAAAGAATGCTAATCAGCTATAGAAGTCTGAATTTGACTTCAGCGAAGGTCACATCTGTTTGTTCTCTCGATGTTTTTGGAATGATTTTCTCCATTCTTCCCCCTGGAACATACATAAAAGCCTCATTTATCTCTGGATTCCAAGGATCACCCTTAGCTTACAAAAAAGGATGCTGTCATACCAGGGTTGAGCTCTTAAGGAGAGAAGGAGGAAGTACAATGGCTTGGATCCTTTTGGAAGTCATTCCTTTGGTATGTGAGTGATTTTCAGTCTGTGAGCACCGCAGTAAAGTCTCTTTTGTAGATATGTTGATCATTGAGCTTGCTGATTGAATTGAGTCAATGTTTCAGTATCAGGCTAAAGAGATCAACCTTCCTATTTTACACTTCTGCACATGTGGGTTGGGTACTTCCATGAAGAGAAGCCAAGTGACATTGGGTAGATGTAGAGATGTGACTATTGACTAACCAAACCTCTCTGAGTTAATGAATCTGGGGAACTACCTGGGGGCAGACACTTCAGAAGATGAACTTGGAAGAGATGGTTGAGAAACCCAGGTAGAGAAATTGGACCCCACAATGCCTCTGGATTCTAAGTGTATGCAACTCTAGAGCCCAGTGAAAGTAGATGCCTCTTAGTGAGATCATTCTAACTCTCCTTGTGATAGCGGAGCATCCTGTGCTGCTCCCAGATGATCCCTTACTTTGGTGTCCACTTGTCTATTATTCTTTCCTCTGTCAAGTACCTCACTTGGCTATTCAAATTTTTCACCAGACACCAGATTTTTTACTCTAGGTAAGTCTCTTAACCTCTGAGCCTCAGTTTTTTTCATTCATAAAATGAGGATAATAGTAGTGCCAACTTCAATGAATTGTGAGAACCACATATATGTGAAGCCTGAGATGTGCTTGGTAATATAATGTGAATGTGCTTTGTAAACCTTGTTGTTTAGTCATGTTCAACTCTCCATGACCCCATTTTGGGGTTTTATTGGCAGAGATACTGGAGTGCTTTGCCATTTCCTTCTCCAGTTCATTTTACAGATGAGGAAACTGAGACAAACAGGGTGATGTAATTTGCCCAGGGTCATCTAGCTAGTGTCTGAGGCCAGATCTGAACTCACAAAAATGAGTTTTCCTGACTCCATGCCTGGCACTGTCTCTTCTACGTCACCCAGCTGCCCTGAAAGCTCTATATAAATTCTCACTATCATCATCATCATCAATATTAATATTTGTATTTCTTCTCTTTATTCAGTATATATGTGTGTGTGTGTGTGTGTGTGTGTGTGTGTGTGTGCGCGTGTACTTATTGTCTCCTGTAGAATATGTGCTTTTTGTGAGTAACATCTGTTCCATTTTTCTTCTGGGCATTTCTAGAACTTAGCACATAGTAGGCACTTAAATGCTTGTTGATTGATTGAGGCTAATTATAATTTGAGTGAGTGTGATAAAAGCTGATTCCTGTTTACATACAGGTTGGGCTGGCTCACTACTCCCCAACCTGTAGACTCTGGACCCTTAGGAAGGTTGTAGAATTAAGTCTTTTTGCCTTTTTTTGGAGGGCAATTGGGGTTAAGTGACTTGCCCAAGGTCACATGGCTAGTTTTTGTGTTAAGTGTTTGAGATCAGATTTGAACTCAGGTTCTCCTGACTCCAGGGCTGGTGCTCTATTCACTTGTAGAATTAAGTCTTGCACAGAGAGCAAGAATCCCTACATTTCTCAAGCTTTGCCCCAAATAACTCTGCATCAAGAATGATCAGATTCCACCTTCTATAGGTGGAATAAACCAAGTGCATGAACATTAATATTTTCTAAATTGACTTAGAATATGTTTAGATGAATAACAGCAATTACAATAGCAATGGCTTATGATATGAGGTTGGCAAGGCATTTTACTTGCATTATCTCATTTGATCAACTTTCGATTAACCTCATGACTGACTTCATAGCTACCTTTTGTTTCCATGCATTTTGGAAAGCAGAAGTATAGCTATGATCTTGTGTGAGTCTGCAAATATTTGGTGATTTAAAAGGAGCATTCTTACCTGAGAAGTTTGAAAACCACTGAATTAGGTTATCCCTAAGGTCCCTTCCAGCTTTCATGATTTGATGATTCATCCTAGGCTGGCTTCCACCCATGCCAACCCCTACTACCCAGTATATTTTCAGCTCAGTTCCCTACCACTCTCAGTTGGCAACGGCTCAATGAATTCAAATTAATTTTAATTTAAGCCAAAGAAAAAGTCAGAATAACTCTTTTGCCAATAAAAGAAAAGAAAATGGAAGTAAAAATCAAGGGATTAATTTCAAAGCTAAATAGACATGATATTTGGATTATCTGCACAACCAGATAAAACCTACCTCAAATAATGTGTACAATTAATGGTCAGAAGTAAGAGAATGGCAGGGCTAGAAGAGATGTTAGATGAGATCTGGGAGGGAGATTAAAATGAAGAATGTCAGATCTGGGAAAGAACTTCTCAGCGCAATATTTCAGATGTGGAAGATATCTTAGAACTTCAGTGATAATAATGTCATTGTGTGACATGATCCTACAATATTGAATGTCAGAGCTGGGAATGACATTAGAGGTCATATACTCCAATCTGCTCATGTTAAAGAAGAAGAAGTTGAGACCAGAAGGGGTCAAAAGGGTTTTGTCAAATTCCACAGTAGATTCATGGCAGTAGAACTCCCTGCAATGTAGCTACACTTTAGATCCAGGGACCTTCATGCTGCAGCATGATGGTTGTTAAGCTATGAGACATGAAATGGTCATAGGAACATAACCCAGGACATAGAAAGGTTCTCAGAAGCCATTTAGTACAACCCCTCATGTTATGAATGAGGACACTTTAGGTTATTATCCTTCCTCTCCCAATGCTCATATTTCCATACAGACAGTAAGAGGGAAAATCCTTCCATTTTGGGGATCTTAGATCATAAGATCATGACTTTAGATTTGAAAGGGACCTAGAATTCAGTGCATTCACTGTATAGATGAGAAAAGGGGTCTGGAGAGGCTGTGACTTATCCATGGTCACACAGGCAGAGTATAGTAGCAGAGCTAGATTTTGAAATCAGACAGATAAGATCATAAATTTATAGGCTTGAGAGGCCATTGAGTCCGATCCTTTCATTTTACAGAAGTAGAAACTGAGGCACATAGTGGTTAAATGATTTTTGCCTGAAGTTTTTCTGTCAGTAAGATCCTAGGGCAGGATCAAACCCAGACCTTCCTGACTGTAAGCACAGTTCCTATCCACTCTACCACATTGCCCCGCAATCATCTGACATCAAACTCAGGACTATGGTCATTTGTATCTCCTTTAGAATATTTTTAAGGTAATGAATGAATGGATGAAACAGTGGGGGGGGAGGGAGAATCTTTTATCAGGTGCCTACTATATGCTAAGCACTGTGCTGAGCTCTTTACAAATAACTCACCTGACCTTCACAACAACCCTATAAGGTGGGTGCCATTATTATCTTTGTTTTATGGTTGAGGAAACTACAGCAAACAGAGGTTGTTTCTTGCCCAGTGTCTGATGCTGAATTTGAATTCAGATCTTCCTGACTCCAGGCCCACTACACTATATACTATACTACCTGGCTGTATATATTAGGTTCTTGCTAGGTACAAAGTACTGTGCTCAGCACCAGGGACGTTTGCAAGGACCTTATATTCTCTTTTTTTGGAGGGGAGAAGGCAGGGTAATTGGGGTTAAGTGACTTTCCCAAGGTCACACAACTAGTGTTAAGTGTCTGAGGCCAGAGTTGAACTCACATCCTCCTGACTCCAGGGCCGGTGCTCTATTCACTGCACCCCAGGATCTTATATTCTAATAGATTTAATTGCAAGTCAGATGAAAAGGCCCAGTGGTCCTTAGAGTTCAGCAGCAACGCAGATGTTGATGCATCTTCTTCAACATCATTTCTGAGAATGAGATTGTGAGTTTCTTATGTTGAACCGCTTGGTGGGCCGAGGATTTTGGAGCTGAGGATTTTCTTTTCCAGGCTTTAGGTAGCTGTGGCTGCCAAGGAGGTATTGTATAGAGCATTTCCAAAGGGTTGTTTCATTCTTATCTTAGTATGTCCCCTTTGGTCCTAGAAAAGTCATGTCGCCACTGGCCCTTTTGCGAATTCGAGCAATGTGGTAGAAAAGCTAAATATCGACCTTGCCACACATTTACTGAGCAAATCCTCCCTGTAGAGCACAGTGCTGGCTGCTGTGGGACCCAAAGGTCAGTGGGGCCTGCCTCCATGGGGCATCAAGTCTAGTACCAGGGGAGAAGATGCAAACACAGCCAACTCCATTATGGGGGACGTTGGCACAGGAGAACTGAGAATAAATAACTTCTAGACACTTGAGGGTAAGAGGACTAAGGTGGCTGGGGCAGTGAGGGAGGTCATCAAGTGTGTGAGGCAGTGGGATGCAGGGAAACACTAGTGCCTCCAGAGACAGAGGAACTGGGTTCAAATCCCACCATGGCTGTGATATGTGTGACTTTGGGCAAGTACCTTAATCTCCCTTTCTCATCTGTTGAGTAAGGATTGGGCGAGGGTGGACCAGCTGGCCTCTGAAATTCTTTTCAGTTCTATATCTATGATTCTAAGTCACTGAACCGCCTCAGCCTCAGTTTCTTCATCTCTTAAAGGGCCAGACTAGATGGCCTCTAAGTGCCTTCCAGCCCAAGATCCATAATCCTGTGACTTCTCTGGGCCTGGGCTTTCTCTACTGTTCAATGAAGGGATTTTGTCTAATTGGCCTCTGAGACTCCTTCTAGCTCCAGGGCTAAAATCTGATTATCCTAATTACTAAACCCCTTTGGGGCTCAATTTCCTCCTCTTTAAAATAACTTTGGACCTAATGCTTTTTGAGGTCCCTTCCCCGTTTCAACCTTTGATCACTTTCTGGACCTCAGTCTTCTCATCTGTACAATGAGAGAGTTGGCCTAGATGCCTTCTGAGAAACCTTTCAGCTCTTGTTCTGTTGTAAAGAGTGGAGCAGGGAGAGGGGAACATTGATAGGCTCAGAGCATTTTGAACTAGAAGTGAACTTATAAGCAGCCCGAAGGTGTCTGGAGTGAGGAGATCTAAGCATAGGGCTAGTACTCTAACCACTTTACTCCATGGCCTTTTCCTGTCAAGCACAGTTGTGTGTGTTACCAAGCACCAGGAAGACAGATGTCCCATAAATGCAGACAGATTACCCATGGTTAACACACTGTTTGTCCTCCCATCTTTAGCCCTGCATGGATTATTCTACCTTGAAAGAGCAGGGAGAATTCCTCTCTGGCACCAGTGATTGATTGCTGTTTGCTTTTTCTGCAATGTTCTCTCACCTGTGCTTGGGGCTTCGGTCTTTGATTTCCCCGCCTGCTACAGCTATAGCATCTGTCCTTGTTTTATTTAGCCCTGTGTTGAAATACCCACTGCAGATGTCCCCTTAGGTGGGGAAAACACAGGCCAATATGCTCATTTCCCAAAGCCCAACAGTGAGTCAGAGATAACATGAGGCTTGGAGTCCTGCAGGCCTAGTGTGGTCAACATGGTTGTGTGCTCTGCTTGGAAGAGAGAATACGAAAATAGTTTGCTTGTTGGGTATAATGATAAAAGCTGACATTAAAGCAGTGGTGTAAGAAGGGCAAAACCCATTACAATGAATTAACTCATTTCAGCATCATAACAACCCTATGAGAAGGAGAGAAGTGTGTTGATTTGCCCAGGAGCTGAGGCGATCTCAAGTCTCTGTGACTTTAAGCCCATTGGTTTAATCACTGTTTCTGTGACCCTTTTGAACAGCAGTCAGCCATAATAATCAGAGATCGCATTTGCATGGCACTTTACAAAAGGTTTTTCATTGATTTCACCCTCTGATTCTTATAACAGTCTCGCCAGCTAGTCATTTTTTTCAGTTGTGTTCAACTCATCATGACCCCATTTGAAGTTTTCTTGGCAAAGATACTGGTATGACTTGCTATTTCCTTCTCTGTTCATTTTACAGATGAGGAAACTGAGATGGACAGGGTCAAATGCCTTGCCCGAGGTCACACAGTTAGTAAGTGTCAGAGTTGAACCCAGGAAGATGAGTCTTTTTGACCCAAGTGCAGCACTCCATGCACTTCAGGGCCACCTACCTGCCATGTGTGAATGAGGTAGCAATACTCATATCATCCCCCTTTTATGAATGCAGGGAAATAAGGAGCAGAGAGACCAAAGTGAGCTCAGTGTCCAAAGGTTAATAAGTTTCAGAGCTAAAACTGAAAGCCAGGTGGTTAGACTCCCAAACTAGAGAAGTACAGTGGGAAAATACTGGATTGAAAGTCCAAAGATTTGGGTTCCAATATGACCCTGCCATTTTCTATGTGTAATCCTGGGCAAGTCCTTTCTTCTTTACAGGCCTCAGTTTCCTCATCTGTAAAATGAATAGTCAGTTGACCTAGAAGTCAACTTCTAGTAAAGTAGTAAACTAAAATAATAGTGAAGTAAAATCCATTTTAAGTCTATGCTATAAATTGGGGGATCTTCCCTTTTTCTGCATCATGGACCTCTTTGGCAGTCCTGGGAAAGGTCCGGAGTCCTTAGAATAATGTTTTTAAATGAAGAAAATAAAACACATAGCAATAAAAAATAACACAATGATATTGAAGCATAATTATCCAAAGTAAAAAAAACATCATCGTCCTCAGGTTAAGAAGCCTTGACTCTGTGAGATTCTTGGTACTCATTCCTCTGTTGATTGTGTCCAGTTTATTCTGCATGTATCATGTTTGTATGTAGCTGCTTGAATGTAGACTGTGTGCTCAATGAGGGTAGGAACTGTGAATTTGCCTTGGTATCCTCAGTCTTTAGCAGGTTCCTGGCAGATAGCAGGGATTTTCAAATGCTTGTTGACTGACCGTGGTCTAGGACATTTTCCCAACAATAGTCTACCTCTGAGCATTTATTCATTTATTCACCATGTAAACATGTGACCCTCTCTTTGTTGGTCTAGTTCTTCTCTAGAATCCTTAAATGCTATGGAAGGGGCCTAACAACTGATGATGAAGGCCCAAATATTGATTCTAATTGGACAAATGACACGCATAGGCACATATATACAACAGCAAAGATTTTCCAAAGTAACAGTGGGAAAGAGTCCTCTTGTCCTGTTGGGGACAGCGATGGAGGTTGAGGACTTTAAGATTTCTCTTCCCCTTGTGACAGATTTGCCCATTGGGTCCTGATGTGGTTGTCCTGATGAAGCACATGGGAGGGCTTTCTCCCTGCTTGTGAGGCTTCCCTTCTTTTTCTTTCTTTTTTTTTTTTGAGGAGGGAAGGCAGGGCAATTGGGGTTAAGTGACTTACCCAAGGTCACACAGCCAGTAAATCTTAAGTATCTGAGGCTGTATTTGAACTCAGGTGTGCCTCACTCTGAGGCTGGTGCTCTATTCACTGCTTCACCTAGCCACCCTGAGATTTGCCTTTGAGAATCAATGTAGTCCTCACTGGTCTTAACCCTGGGAAGACTTTACTTCCTCCAGGGAAGCACCAATCCTGAAGGGTGCAGAGTTTTCATGGTGATTGGCTATCCCTCTCCCATATTATTTATCTTGATTAGATTGATGGTCTGAGATAGTAGCTCAAGTGGCTGCCCTCACCTCCATTCCTTTGCCAATGGGAGGTAATTGTGGCACTACAATTTATTCTAATGCTCCCTTCTCCTGTTTACTTGCATTTTCTAATCTAATTATAAGGAATGGCTTCAAGGTCTCATAATTTGCTGACTGCTGGATCTAAGAAAGAAGAGTTTCTGATGTGATAGAACCTGAGTCACTTTAGATAGATATCTTGAACTTCAGGGAAAAGAGAAATTTAATATAGCCCCCCCTTCCCCCCATAGAACTAGCAGAAACTAAATATGGACATGACTTTGAGAAATCTCTTGTCAGCTCCTCCCATCTCCATTTGGCAGATGTGGAGACAGGCTCAGTGGATGCACCAAGGTCTCACAGAGTGAATTTCAGAACAAAGCTCAGAATCCTGTCTCTTGGTCGGATGCACTTTCTACTACAAGATGATACTTTTTAAAAATCTGCATTGTCGGGGCGGCCAGGTGGCTCAGCAAGGAAGAGCACCAGCTCCAGTGTTGGGATGACCTGGGGATCGAATCTGGGCTCATATACTTAGCACCACACCCAGAAATAACTGGCCGTGTAACCTTAAGCAAGTTACTTAACCCCAATTGTTTTTTTAAAAAAAAGCCTGCATTGTCTCCTCTCTTTCATCTTCTCCTGTTAAACACTACATGGATTCAAAAGGAGTAAAACACAAGACTCTACCCTCAAATTGCTTCATGAACATTGAATAGAATAGAATCTTGAGGACAGAGATCCTCTCCCTTCTGTGTTGGTGTCCCCAGTATGTATTCATGCCTTCTAGTTAACAATACAACAGCGTCTCTTGACATTTTTTGAGCACGGGCGCCCTTCTTGAATAACAAAATTTTTCTTATTACCTCCCCCCATAAGAGAAATTATGTTCTTGGTACCTGTTGACAGTGATTGATTCATTGGAGCAAAATTTAAGCAGAAAATAATTTCATTATTGTTGTTATTCTGACTGTAGGATTCTTGGATTTCTAAGATTAGAGATCCCTGGACCTAGAGCTGGAAGAGACCTCAGAAGGTGTCAAGTTCAACCTCTTCCTTTTATAGATAAGGAAACAGCCCCAGAGAAATTAAATTATTTGCCCAAGGTCACACTGATATAAATGGCAGAGTCTGGATTTGAGTTCTAGCCCTCTGATGCCAGTGAGAACACTGATTCTGGAATCAGTCAGGTTCTTGCATTTAAAGGTAAAGAATACATGTGAACAGGGGAATTTTCTGGCCTTGAGAATATGTATTTGTCCGTATTGTTTGTAGGAGCCAAAATTTGGTGCAAAGAGTTTATGACTGAGAGAAGGTAGGAGGTGTGAGATTGTGACCTGCATGTGGTACCAACTGCCAAGTGACCTTGGCTAAGGCTGATGTCTTGTTTGTACTTCAATCAGCCCAGCTGCTAAACTGGGCACTAAGCGGGAGTCTTTTCTGAAAGCCACATGTACCACCAGAGCCAAGCTTTCCCCAGGAAAGAAGAAACTTCTGTAGAATCCAAAGGAAGCCACGTCCCTTCCTAATCTCCTTACATGCTTCCATCTGGGCTGCTCCTGAGGCTGGGTAAGGAAGAACAGAGCCCCAACTTCATCCCATTAGCCAGCTCCAAGCCTGCTTTGCTGCCAAGGCCATATGTCTCCTTGGGAACTTGCATATCAGCACAAACATCTGCCTACTTACCTGCAGCAGCCCAGAATGTGGGCTTTGCCAGGACTATTGTCTATAGTCTTCATGCCAGGATTCATTGGCATGGCCCAATACTAGGGACCGCTTAGCATCATGGGTCCTGGAAGGAAAGGGGCAGCTGAAATGGCCAAAGCAGACACATTAATTGACTCTGGTTCTGCCAATGGAAGAGTCACTCAACTGCAAATATTGACCAGGGCCCACAAGAGCAGACACACACAATAAATAAGACTGAAGGAGAAGCCTAGCATATAAAAATGTCATTGCTACAAAGCTAGCCACTCAATTAATTCGTTAAACAGCAGCAAGAAAAGAAGCAAGGCAGCAAAGTACAGAGGATAGATCACTGGAGGTGGAGGCAAAAGAGATGGGTTTCCTCTGGGTAACCTTGGGCAAGTCACTTGTTCTCTGACAGCCTCAGTTTCCTCATCTATAAAATGAAGATGTTGGACCATTCTAGCTCCATATGTATGACACTATCTCCTCTAAGGTAATTTTTAGCCTGGCATCTATGAATCCTTCTTCATTTGTAGGATGAGGGGATTAGGACAAATGGGCACTGAGTTCCCATCTAATTCCAAATATCTGGTTATGATGACCTCTAAGATCCCTTCTAGCTCCAAATCTATGATCTTAAAATCACTCAAGTCACTTCCAGCTCTATAGCTATGAGTCGAAGACCTCTCTGACTTTTCTCATTTGTAAAATGATGGGGATTTGACTTGATGGACTCAGAGGTCCCTTCTTGCTTTAAATTTTGATCCCATGAGAATGTATTTTTTTTTTTACCAAGAAGGGTGATGTGGGCTTATGGAAAGTAGCATGGAAGAATAGAATGACCACCGAGTTTGAAGTTAGAAGGCCCAGGTTCTGATTCTGAGCCTGGCACTCCTTAGCTCCATGACGTTGTGTCAGTCTTATAACTTCGATGACACTAGATTTACTTAGTTAGAAAATATGACTAATTATACTTGTCTTATGTGTCTCACAGGGCTGTGATAAAGACCAAATAACATAATTCTAGTCCATAAACATTTGACAAATAATCTACTTTGTTCAGTGTGACCTTATAGACCTGGATTTGGAAAACAGATCTTCAGTTCACAGACAAGCCTACTAAAGTTTGAGGGCTTTCATAACCAGTGGTTACCAGAAGAACAGTTAATTCACAGCCATTTATGTTATAGTTTGATGACTCTGTGATCTTCATGAATCAGGAAACACCTGCAGGGATGAAATAATGGACTCCTTTTTTTTTTAAAGCAATCTGGGTTAAGTAACTTGCTCAAGGTTACACGGCCAGTTATTTCTGGGTGTGGTGCCAAGTGTCTGAGGCCAGATTCGATCCCCAGGTCATCCTGACACTGGGGCCAGTGCTCTTACTTGCTGAGCTACCTGGCCGCCCCTAAATTTTCTCTGCTTATAGTACTTTTTTTTTCTTTTTGGAGGGCAATTGGGTTAAGTGAATTGCCCAAGGTCACATGGCTAGTTTTTTGTGTTAAGTGTCTGAGGCCAGATTTGAATTCAGGTCCTCCTGACTCCAGGGCCATTGCTCTATCCACTGTGCCACCTAGCCACCCTGAAATAATGGACTCTTGAAGCAGAGTCTTCTCTAGGACTGGGCTACTGGCATTTTACCTAGACTTGTTAACATGAGTAAAGAGCATGATTCCTGCAGAAGATGCTTTCTTCCCATAGTAAACCAGAGACCACCATCTCTAAGTAACCAGTGCTGTGTGAGGGTGTTCCATTTCCCACTTCCATCTCTAGGGTCCCAGCAATGTAGTGTCCCTTTCTGGGTCCTCCTTCCCTGTACCTCTGTTGGGGCATTTGAGGGTTTCTGCAACAGAGGGTCAGATTTTGCTCTTAACCAGAATGGTTCTCATGTCTGAGTCAAAGTATTTGAGATTTCCAGCTCTAAATCAATACATGACATCATACACAGGGAATGCTGATTTAGGGCAAAGTGCAGACCTCATTCTCAAGATGTTTGTAGTCAGATGGAGAGGAAGACATAATTCTAATGAAAGATGGGGGCAAGAAAGGAGGGAAGAGAAGATCTACACCAGTGGACCATGAGAAGTGATGACTGTATTAGGATAACGAACTTTTAGGACCTGATGGGAAAATTGTGGACACAATAGAAAAGGGAAATCGGAAAGATGAATGAGTAACTCCTTGCCCTTCCCCTGCCCCTAAAGACCTTAATCTAAATACCAGAACTTATTGATCAAGACAACCAGGACAGGATGCATCATGGAATGCTGGGAATAGTAGCCCCTCTCTTGGTGGGGCTCTTACCATTTGGCCTTTAGACTACTCCTGGGTGCAACTACTTTCTCTTTTGTGCCAGGTCTACAGGGTGGGAAGAATAGTTGTAATGCTGAGTTTTAGTTATAATGGGAGGAAATATTATTGGAATTCTCTGAGCAGGGATATTACAGGAAGCACCAGGGTAGAGTAGAGAGAAAGGGAAATTGAGATCCAGGGTTAGAGGGTAAAGAGAAGGATTGGTCTATTTTATATAACTGAGGGAATAAAAGTTAGGGAAGTAGCAGCATTGGATGAGCACTGTTCCTTTCCCTTTCCCTTACTAGGAAGATGAAAGTTCCTTGAGAGCAGAGCTTGGAAGCTTTCCTTGGTTCTGGAAATTGAGTCCCTCTCATTCATCAAGATGCAGCTCAAGCATCACTTGCTGCATGAAATCTTTCTTGATCCCCCAGTTTCTAGGGCTCTCCATCACAAACTACATTGTATTTAACTACTCTGTATTGATTTGTATTTATTCTCTAAATTTATTCTAAAGATGGAAAACTTCTACCCCTTAAGAAATCTCCCTGTGCAAGTCCCTTGGAAGTAGGAATTGTTCCATTCATTGTATTAGTATGACCAGTGACTAGCACAGTGCCGGGCACATGGTTGTCCAACAATAAAAGGCTTTTTGTTGATTTATTGCTTGATTTGGTCTTTGTAGCCTTCATGAATAGCAGAGTTCTTTGCACTTAAAAGGAGCTAAATACATTTTCATTGAATTCAATTGGGTATCTAGGAAATTTTTAAAATTGGAATAGAAGTGTCTGTATCAAGTGCTCCAGGGACGAGGATAGAAAGATCTTTAGTGAGAAGCAGGAATCACAAAGAAAAGAGACAATCAATTTAACCTTTGTCTCTGCCTATTCTTTAAAGGGATGCTTCGCCTTAAAATCCAAAATAATCCTATACGTTAAGAAGCCTGCCATGGATGAGGCAGGCTGATAAGTTCGAAAGTCTATTTTAGATAAAAAACACTGCCATGGTTTCTTTGAACATCTCCTTCATTCCCAGATATATTCCTTTCTAGCCATTGTATGCAGCCTTTGTTCCAATCATTCCTTGTAACAAAGAATAAAAAATAAAGAGGGGGAGAAAAGCAGTTCAAGGAAAAGCAAGCAACTCATCCACTAAGGCTTCCAATATATGAGAATCTATGACCATAGCAACAACACTATTACAAAATGGAAAGAGAATAGGCATTTAATACATGCCTACTATGTACCAGTTGGGGGCAGCTAGATGTTACATTGAATAGAGCCCAAATATGGAGTCAGGGAGACTTGATCCTGAGTTCAAATATGGCTTTAGACACTTACTACCTGCATGACTCTGGGCACTTTAACTTTAACCCTGTTTGCCTCAGTTTCCTCATCTATAAAATGATCTGGGTAAGGAAATAGCAAAACAATATCTTTGCCAAGAAAACTCCAGATAGGATCATGAACAGTTGGACATGATTAAATGACTGAACAACAACAACAAAAAGGTGCCAAGAACTGTGCCAGAGCTTTACAAATATTGTCTCATTGTATCCTCACAAAAAGGCTATGAAGTAAGTGCTATTATTATCCCCATTTTAAAGTTAAGAAAACTGAGACAGACAAAGGTTAAGTGACTTGTTCAGGGTCACACAGTGAATAATCTGAAGTCTTCCTTTACTCAGGTCTTCCTGACTCCAGGGCTAGCTCTCTATCCATTGCTACACCCACCTGTGAGAGAGAGAAGCTAGAAGTTCAAGTAGAGAGTAGCTAGTGTTGAAGGCCCTGAATGACAGGATTTAGGGTTTACATTTTATTTTGTAGAAGTGGTTTTAAGAAGAGGAATTATATGAGAAAATCCTTTGTAAAGTTATTTGTACCTATAAATTTCTCTTTTAATTAGAAACTATTTTTATGATCATTTTTACTTTTTTCTTTAATAGTATTTTATTTTTTCCCAATCATATGTAAAGATACTTTTCAACATTCGTTTTCTAAAATTTTGAGTTCCAAATTTTTCTTCCTCCCTCCCCAAGAGATCAAGCAATCTGATATAGAGTCCAAATGCAGATCAAAATATTGTTTTTTTTCATTTTGAGGTCTGCTTCACTCTCACCTCTGCCTGATTCATATATAGACAAACTCATTATCCTACTGAAATTGTGATGGGGGAGGGGGAGGGGTTTATGGGCAGTGCCATGGTTGCTTAAATGAATATGTATAAGCTTGATGGGGTGATCTCCATATAAGGCCATGAGGTGATCACCATATAAGGCCATAAATGTAAAACTGCGATGTGATTGGCTCGGATTCGCTATATATTTTCTTGTGTGAGAGGGCGCTCTCTCTCTCTCTCTCTCTCCGCCATGTAACTGTTGAAGAATAAACCACCCCGCTTCACTCCTCCGCCTTCTGTCTGGTGTTTTTCCCCGTGAGGGGCCGGTGACGACCGAAGACCCGGGATGGGTAAGTGAGAGGGCCGTGGGGCTAGTCGTCTAGATCTGTTGCGAGGGCAAACGCCCGCAACAAAATTGTATGCTTGATAAGTGCTAGTCTCCCATGGCTACAACCCAGCAAAGATATCTATTCTAAAATCAATGGACACACAATTATATTTGTCTTCCCATGACCCTTTTGCTTCATATCCATGTTCATATTAATCCACACATAAAAATCAGGGCTGGATCCTCTAGAGTAGTCATGTAAAGCTCAAATAGAAAGGGATTTCTGTAGGGGTACTCATTTACTTAGAAAACCATAAATTAACATTATTTTTATTTTATTGTATATTTCATTAAACATTTCTCAATTATATTTTAATCTAGTCCACATGTTAGACACCTCTGATTTGGACCATTCCAGACCTGAACAACCATTCTTTCTACATTTCCAGTGATAATCATTAAATATAATATTTTTGGCCAAAGTCTGAATTAATCAAACAGACTGATTTGCTTTAAAAATGCCTTTTCCTGTGTCGGCAACTCCAGAGACCAGATAAAGCTGGAAGTGGGATTCCCCCCATCTTGGGACATACTCCATACAGTAAAACAATATAAAATACAGAAAACAGAGACGTCTTGAGATCATAAATTCCAAACAGACCCTGCTTTGTCTTTGCTCTCTAAGTGAGCTTGGAGAATACCTCTTCTGATGTCAACAAAGCCAGATGAGGTTTACTTTGTGGCCCTTAAGGATAAGACCTTTAACTCAAGGGATTAACTTGAGTAAGGGAACTTTTTCTTATCTAAAACACAAGATATTCTGAGTCATAATTTCAATCGACACTTTGTGAACTCTCTTATATATTTTTTTGCATTTACCATCTATTCAATTAATAAAATTCCTTTCCCCTACAATGATTAAACATTTATGGAGATCATATGTTTGTGTGAAACAGTCACCCTGAATTGGAATGGTTCTAAAGTTTATTTAAGCTTTCTGAATCTTTTATTCAGGTAGTTAGAACTTAGCTTCTAACTCCTTGTATGTACAAGTTTGCTAGTTTTAAGGGAGTAAAATGAAATAATTGTATATCACTGTTTGTCTCCTTTAACCAAACTTTTAAAGGTTAACACCAACAAGTTATTTTTTTTCGCTTGAACCAATCTTTGCTTGAACACCTCCCGTGAGTGAAAACTTACTGTCTGCTGAGACAGCCCCTTCCACTTTTGGACAGCTCCCAATGTCCAGTTTCCTTCCACCTTTGGTGAACTTCCCATATCACATTTCATTTTAAGAAGATCTGGTATTTCCCATTCAATGAGAACAACCCTGTAAGTTTCTAATTAAATTAATTATGAAAATGATTTTATGGGAAGATTATATATCCTTTCTTTGTTCAGTCAATGAGAGAGTTTAATATAAGCTGACAGCTAAGTCTAAGTCAATTGTTCTCTGCTTCCTTTTTGACCTTTCTTCCCTTGAAGTGGTTGGCTCCTTTATAACAAACACTCAGAATGTGACAACATCAGTTTATCTTTATTTGGAGACAAAATCCCTTATAAAAACACAGACAACACATAAACAAAGTTTAAATAGAGCAGTGAAACTCCCAAGGGAAGTGATGCCACTTGGACAGACATCGAAGAGACAGGAGAGGGAGAGTGGATGGCATGTCTCACAACCCAGCAAACAAATACATTCAAGCAAACAGGAAATAGTAGTATGCAGGCAGATCACTCCTTAGGGCAGAGAAGTCTCTTCACTGTTACATTCACCTTGGACAGTCCCTAAACTCTCTTCCAATTAGAAATCAGATTACCTAATTATACATCCTCTTTTATATCCTGATTATTTTCTTTTAATGAATAAAAATTTGTCTCCATTTGTATTTGGGGTCCAGTTCTGGAGACCTGGACCAGATTTGCAATTAGTGTGCATTGTTTAATAAATCAATATATTCAGAAGCTTGGAGGAAAAAGGCAGAGAGTCTCCAACTATTCATGGTTTTATTCAGTTAAGGGTAACAGCATCTTCATTGCTGTCAGTTTATCATTGGTATGAATCAGTCCTGTTCCTCTTTTCTCCCCTGCCTCCGAGCAAAAATTGGGGGATTTTCCTTGTTCATTGAGGCTTCTACCTCCTGTGATGCTACAGTCCCTTGTATCACCTGGGGAAACTACCCTCCCCAACAGCCCCCTTGCTAATGAGGGGCTATACTTATTTTGTACATTGCAAGCCCTTTTCTGAAGCCACACATAACAGAAGTAGCTGGCTCTTTTGCTTCGGGGGAACAATTTTAACTTCTTGGAGCTTAAGGTTCCCATTGAGTAAGTGAAAGTGTTGTACTAAATGGTCTCTAAAGATCCTTTCAAACTTTTAAATGATCTGGCTCTTCAATTCTGCCTAGGTTATTTGTGTGCCCCATGTAGTTACTAAGGCATTATTTAATGCATAGCTTCAATCACCCAAGGTGATTCAAAGCACTAAGATCAAAAGTTAGGAAAAGTGAAAGCTGCTCATCTGTATGGAGGAAAAAGAGACAGGGTTTGGTTAGAGTCAGTTTTGTCATAGTAAATAAAGAGATGCACCACCAGTTTCTCTCCTCCTTCTAAAAAGAAACAGCTTCTGCTCTCCAGGAGCTATAATTCTATGTCAGGAGAGAAGAAGCAGCTTCCTAATGAACAGATCTGTGCCAAAGTTCCAGGAGCTACATTAAACAGAATCGATTCCCCCTCAAAGAAACTTTAAGAAAAAAAAATTGGGTAACCACTTGTGGTGTTGGGAAGAGAAGGAGATTCTGTTCAAGTGTAGATTGAACTAGATGCCTTCAGGGGTTCCTTCTAAATGTGAGATGGCATCAATTCTGTAGGATATTAATGGCATCTTTTCTACAGCCTCTCCCTTCTTATTCATCTCAGTTGCTTCAATTAAGTTCATTCTATTTCAATCCAAGTCTATAGAAAACACGCACAATTATTATATACTTAATGTATACAAAACCCTAGGAGAAAAATAGAGGATTTAACATTTTAACTTTATGATCATTATCCCAGTTAACCCTCACCTAACCCTAGAAGATAGCTGGCATTAATAAGATCACCTCCACTGACAGTTAAGGAAATGGAGACCCAGGGAGAGGAAGTGACTTGCTTAAATTCTAATTGCAAGCTTTTTTAAAAAAGAAGGTTCATACAGGATTTGTTTATGTATTTCCTGATTCTGGATTTAGGATTATTTCCCTATGTCACTGTTGCCTCTCCCCCTTTCTCCCGTAAGCTGATGAGTCTTCAATATTAACTCATTATAACACATTTTCATAAAAATTTTAATGCTCCTTGAAGTTTACAACAGGATTTTATCTATATTCTTCTAAAATAAAGCTTGCTATTCCTTTTAAGTATAAAATAAAGTTATGTAATTCCCCGCCCCCTCTTTTTCCCTTCCCACCCCTTAGGGGCTGCCTAGAGATGGCTGCCTCTGTTTTTGTATCCTAATCTACAAACTCTAAATAAGCACCTTGTTCTTGCAGTAATGGATAGTATAATGAAAGTGCCCTTGCATCTGGAGTTAGCAAACTTTGTTTCATATTCCAGTTTTGCTTACTAACTATGTGACCTTGAATAAGTCATTTTCTCTCCCTGGGTTCCAACTTCCTCATCTCTCAACTCAGGGAATGATTTCAATCATCTCTCCTATTAAACTAGATGATTTCAAAACACCTTATGGTTCCAAAATCTATGAATGTTCAACTTTTTCTAAGCCTCTCCAACACTAATTATCTTTTCCCTATCATCCCTGCTGCCTTCTCAGTTTATACTTGCAAGTTCCTTTCATCATTGCCTGTATCAGCTCATCCAAAGCTGTCATATTTCCTCCACTTCCACACCTTCACCTCTAGCCTCTGTCTGGCTCTGAGCCTCCTTTTCAGCTCTGGGTTCCTCCCAAGGACTTGGAAGCCCCCCAGTCTAGTCTCAGCTTAACAGAAACCCCTGTGAAATATTCATTATCAATGTCACTTGCCATCTGTCTTTCACTTTATGAATTCAGTGGATGAGGACATACCATTTCTGCCTATAAACTATGACAAAAGCCAGAAAGGGAACAGAGTCACAGGACTAGGAATTAGAATAAAGGTTAATGCACCAATATTCAGATTAGATATCAAAGTTTTTATTATGCAGTGAAAAATAAAGGACAGCATTGAAATATATAACATGACAGAGGATTATAGAATAAAGTGCACAAGAATTAGGATCAGGTGACCAGGCTCCAGGCTCAGCTCTTTCACGAAATCACTGTGTGACATTAGACAAATCACACACTCCCCTCCCCACCTTGCTTGACTGGCATTTCTTCATCTTTAAATTAAAAATCATCTCTTGAGGAGGCAGACAGGACAATGTAATAGAAAGAACTTTGTACTGGGAGATAAAAGATCATGGAAGCACAGATTTAATGCTGGATGGGACCTGAGAGGTGATGAGGTCAATTCCCTCATTCTATAGATGAAGAAATGAGACCCAATGAAAATCTAGGGGATCACACATTTTGAGAGTTTCCCCGATAATAAGACACTGTCTTATTAATTTTTTTGGACAGAAAAACACCAGAGGGCTTATTTTCAGGGGAGGGCTTATTTTAATGAACATTGACAGCAATTTTAATAAACAGATAAATGTGAACAAAAAAATGTACCTTTATTCAATAAGCAAATAACTGGGGAAGAACAGGATGACGTGCTCACTGCTGCAGCTCTGATTGGATGCAGCTCGGAGCGTGGCGTGTGTTTCACGGGGGGGGGGACGGTGCATACAGAGGGTAACTACAGTAGCAATCTCAATAGGGCTTATTTTCGGGGGAGGGCTTATTTTAGAGGAATCTTACACAGAATGGGGAGGGCTTATTTTCGGGATAGGTCTTATTATCGGGGAAACACGGTAGTACATTCCCCATGCTTTACAGATGAAGAAACAGAGGATCAGAGAGGTGAAATGACCAATGTCATAGACTGAAAAAGTAAGATCAATACCATTTTACAGGGAATGCCAGAGCTGGGAGGGCCCTTAGAACAGGCAATATCAGAGCTGAGAGGGGTATTAGAACAGGGAATATCTGAGCCTGGAGGGATCTTAGAAGAGAGAATGTCAGAACTGGAAGGGACCTTAAAGGTGTCTTGTTCCAATCAATCAATCAATCAATCATTTATTAAGAACCTACTACAAGTGAAGCAGAGTAGGGCTCTAAAGGTAAAATCTAAATAATTCGTGCCTTCAAGGAACTTATATAAAAGAGTATAAACTTTTAGAGGGAAATAACCATGCTATATATTACCCAAAGTGCCTTGATCTCTGTTGGGTCCATATTATGTATTGAAGAAGTACCCCCTCCAATAGTGTGCACTATCTTGGCTTGGTAACAAACTTCCTGACTGACACATGTTTGCTGATGGACCCTACCAGCTGCCCTCTTGTCATCTTGCTCCTTCCTGGCACTGCTGTGTTTGGCCAACTCCAAAGTATATTGACCTTGTGTGGCCCCCTCTGGATTCTGCTGTTTGACATGAATGAATTGAAACTTGACCTGGATTCCTTCCAGAATTCCTCTATTCTGACAGATCCATTTGGTGACACAGATTGGCTGCTCTTTGTAACAGAGCTTCACAGTTATGTGGATGAGGAAAAAGCATTTATTAAGCACTCACTGTGTCAGCTACATCTGAGGGCTCATAAGGAATTCAATGGAAGCTTAGAGAATTGTTAAAGGAAGCACCCCAAGCGTCCTCAGGGTTTGCTGCCAATACAGGTTCTAGAATCTGCTTTGATAAAGGAAAGCAACTCAGAATGGGTTAACAAGCTTACTTTAATCAGTCAGACATATATCGTTTACCTTGTTCAGGGGAAAAGGTCAGCACCCTGAACTTCAAAGTATACAGGCAAAATTATCAAGACAGAAACAGATCAAGTAGACAGATTTCCAAACTGTCCAACCATTACATCCATACCCAGTCAACATCTGGGTTTCCACATCTGGGTTTTTCAAAGCCGGGGGGGGGAGGGACCCTCTGGACAACGGCTTCCCAGAATACAGATCAAATCACAGAACACTTCTCAAAGTGAGCCCCCAAAACAAAGCTACACATCAGGGCTTATATAGCCTTCTCCTGGCTCAGAGAATGTAACAACCTTCTGGACCCACTGGCCAATCAAGAAGTATCTACTGAAAAACAAGCCTCCCACCCCAGACTCCAGGTGCACTTTAGCCTAGGGGCAGGGAAGATCTTCCAAATTTGAATTCCCATTACAAGAATCAAGTGACCATTACCATCTGCCTTGATGCTATTCCCTAAAGACCATGAGGCCTTTCTCTCTTACTTGTCAGAAAACTCTCCTTTTAGAGTGAGAGCCACTTGAGAGTAGGGGCAGGCTCCATTTTTATTTGTATCCCTAGAACTTAGCACAATGCTAAGTACGTAAGTACATAAGCCCTAGATAACTATTTTTCATTCATTCATTCATTCATTCATTCATATAAAAGGGGTTAATGGTAGATTTATGTGTAGCTAAACACAGTTTAATAATAAAAAAGTTTTATACTTACATAGCTCTTTATGATTTGCAAATTATTTCTCACAAATATTATTTGATCACGTCACAATGACTGTCTATGGTAGACTGGTCAAGTACTTCTATTCCCATTTTACAGATGAGCAAATTGAGGCTGAAAAAGGAAAAGTTGCTTTATCAATGTTGTATATATAGTAAGTAGTGGAGTTGGGTGTCAGGATCATGGAATCTAGGAGAGAGAAGAGATCAGAGACATTGTTGAGCCTAAGGTCCTCATTTTACAGTAAACTGAGACTCAGAAGAGGCAATGACTTGATGAAGGGTAGTGGTCTCAAAGTCAGGATGACTTCATTTTTCTAGCTACCTCTGAAGCTCAGTATCTGTGTAATCTTGGGGTAACAGCTTTAGTTTTCTGAGCCTCCGTTTCCCCTAAGGAATTGAAAGGGAGAGAGAGACAGAGACACACACAGAGAGAGACAGACAGAGAGAGAGAGAGACAGACAGACAGACAGAGAGACAGAGAGAGAGACAGAGAGAGACAGAGAGGGAGGGAAGAGAGAGGGGGGAGAGAGAGATAGAGGCAGAAAAAGACAGAGAGACACAGAGAGACAGAGAGACAGAGAGAGAGACAGAGAGAGACAGAGACAGAGAGAATTAGGTCAAGGTCTCAGTGATACTTTAGAAATAACAATAATTCTAATTTATATATTCAACCAAATGAGCAGCCCTCTGAATGGCTAAGGAAGGCTGGGTTCTTCAAACACTGTATAACTCAGGCAATTCCTCCAAGGCCCAGTGAACAGGATGATAGAAGCTTCTATTTCTTCTGATGCTGGGATCCTGCTACCCCCTGAGCCACACAGTGTCACACAGGATCAGATCCTTCTATAGAGAGGCCTATTCAGTTTTGCTAAGCCTCACAGTGGATGCTGAGAGGAGAGCCGACATGGTGGAACACTGAGGATGCTGGACACAACACAGTTCAGCCCCTTTTCTTCACATCAACAAATCCACCCCACAAGTGGGATTCACAGGCTCTGGGTTTTAACACTTAACCTGAAAACCAAGCTGATACAAGGGGATCTTCGAATTCCATTACCATTATAGATGATGAGTCTTAATATTACACCATGTTGCTTACCACCATCACACCATTCACTATGATCCTGGCTACTATTCTCTTAATAGCATTTTATCATTTACCCAGAACAAGTGGACATTCAACTGTCCAGCTGAATTAGCCTTTCAAATGGATTTATTTTTTACTCTCTTCTCTTTTCTTTGCTCCCTACCTGTCTGCCTGTATGATTCTCACTCATCGTTTGACTTTCTTCTTCTCTCTCTCTCTCTTTCTCTATTTATTTCTGAGACTCTTCCTTTCCTGTGCAACTCTTTCCATCTGTCCCAACATTATTCCTATCAGCTCTGCAAAGACAATTTTTTAAAGAAGGAAAAAATAGATCTTGTGTTCTTTCTTGCTAATACCTAGTTAGACTTCAATTAAATTTTTTTCAACTAGTTAAAATTTATTTTCTTTCCCTCCTGCTCCCTACTTAACCCACCCAGTGGGAGGAAGAGGAAAGTAAAACAGAAGGCGTATAACAAGTATGAAAAGTCAAGCAAGATAAATTCCCACATTGGCCAAGTCCAAAAAATGTTGTGTCACCCTGGGCAGTTTTCTCACTTGTCAGATGAGATGGTTTTTACACTAGATGTCCTAGGAAGCAGCTAGGTCAGGCAGTAGATAGAATGCTGGATCTAGAATAAAAAAAAAACAAACAAAGCTGAATTCAAATCCAGCATCAGACATGTTACACGACCCTGTAAAAGTCACTCGAGTATAAAATGGAGATAACAGTGCCTACCTCCCAGAGTTTTTGTGAGGATCTAATGAGATAATATTTGTAAAGCACAGTGCTCACAGTAAGTGCTTAATAGATGCTCCTTTCCCTCCCTCTTTAAAGTCCTTTCCAACTCTAAATCTATGATCTAGTCTCAGTGGGTCCTTCTGCTCTGAAGACCAGGATGGTCTCTTTCCCCCTCTGTCCACCACCAAGATCCTCCATCCTTATAGCATCCTGCACTGGAGAACCAGTGCAAAGGAAGGCATCTTGCACTTCTTGCACTCTCTGAGCTGACTATTTAAAATCTGCCCCACAGGTGACACTTTCTTCAGGAAGCGCTTATTGTCTACAGGTCAGCAAATGGAAGTGTTGGGTTGCATTGCTGCCTAGCCTGTCTCCAAAGCTGGCAAACTTCACTAGATCCCAGATAAAGCTCCTTCAAGGGTTAGTCTTCAGCATATTCACCAAATTTAATTTCAGGTTGCAACTTCCAAGGTTTTCTGGCATGACATTTAAAAGTCAGAAGGATCCTGTTACCATTTTCTTATGATAAAATCTCAGGCAGCTTCAGGGCTTCTTCCTTCTCAGTTCTGTATAAAACCTCCTGGAGGAAGTGAAGAGCTGCCATGAGAGCAAGGCATAATCCTGGAGAGGTATTTCCTTTCTTGTACAATGGAGAAAAGGGGTGAATTTTGGTAGTTTAGATAAAACCCTAGAGATTACAAGACTCAGTTGAAATGGGATGACTGTTGCTGCTTTAGACACACTCCCCTCCCCCTTCCAGCCCTCTCTCCCCTTCACTGAATCTTCCATGTCTGGAACCTTACATAGTAAAAACATCCAAGACCCATGTTCTCAAATACTCCATTGAATGTGTGATCTCAGTAATTCAGGAGTTGCCTCCAGTGATGTACATTTCAGCCCATCACTGACTCCTCCTCCTGTGCCCTTCTTGTCCACTGCCTTCTGCAGTTTCACCTTAGAGGATCTACCCACTGTACTTACAGGTCTTCCTTTGCCTTATTTCATTTGGTTTTGCATATCAGGTATAGGGCAGTTTTCCTCCCCCATAAAAGTCATGCTAATGTTTTCAGTAATCTCAAGACTGCTGTGATGAAAGCACATTGTAATTGAAAGTAATTATTATATCTTATTTCTAATTTGGCATTATTTAATTTTTTAATATTGAGTGTTTAGTCTCTTCATATATTATTCCTGCATTAATGTAATTTTCCCTTTAAAAACACATGCTCTATCTCTTAAAGAATAAGAAGAGAGAAAACAATAAAACAATACAGCAACATTAATCAAAATATCAATAAGTTTAGTAGTAAATGCAGTTTTCCATTGTCTCCTTACCTCTTCAAAGAAGGAAGGGGTGTTCTTACATCTCCTTTTCAGAGTTTGTCCCAGTTCTATTTTGTATTATATTTATTGATGTATGTTTCATAATAATAATTTACAATCCCTGATATTTAACCCACTGGGGAGCACCAGGTATATCTATGTCATAGTCAACATGGGGCTGGGGGAAAGTGAGAGATTAGGGACTTGTTACAAGACCTTGGACAAATCATTTCACTTGTGTGAGCCTCAGTTTCCTCCTTGCTAACCTCAAGGGCTTGTTTTAAATGGCCTCTTCTGTCCCTTCCAGTTCTAAGTGTATGCCTATTATAATCCATGGATCCAGTCCCTAGTCAGATGCTTTATTAAGTAGGAGTAGGGAAGACTCTGGAGAAGGAAATGGCAAACCACTTCATTATCTTTGCCAAGAAAACCCCAAAAGAGGTCACAAAGAGTTGGATACTATAGAAGTGACCAAACAACTGAACAATAATGAAAGGGAAGACCTTGGGCATCTGGGAGGAAAAAAAACCAAGAGGACAAGTGATGGAAAGTGTATTTATGTAATGTGAGAGTTTGAAGAGATTCCAGAGGTCATGAGCTACAACCCTTCTACGTCACCTCCACCAGGATTCATAGAATTTGACATTTAGAGCTGAAACACACTTCAGAGGTCATAAAGTACAACTCTCTCTTTTTTTTTTACAGAGAAGGAAACTGAGACCCATCCTGGTTAAGTGACTTGCCTAAAGTCACATAAGGAATAAGTAGCAGAACCACATTTGAACCTGAGTCCTGTGACTTTAAGTTTAGCTTTTTTTTATTGTACCATATTGCCTCCTACATTTAACCTGTGCTTAAACATCTCCAGGATGTAAACTTCTTGAGGACAGGGACTATTTCCTTTTTGTCTTCATATCCCCAGAAACATAGACAGGACATGGCATATTTTAGGAACTCCAAAAATGCTGGTTGATTGACTGGAAGTCCATCCTTCTATGCATTTGAAACAGCCTTCTTTGAGTCATCCTCCAATGGGTCTTCTGAAATGCTTCAATTATCTGCCATGAATTTCAACTTTTACTCAAAATCCATATTAGTTTCCTAGCATATTAAAACTTGAAAATACTGCAGGGATAGGAGCCTCATCTTTGATTTCATTGACATCAGAAATATCCAAATGAGAAGTCTATTGACAAAGACTAAATTCTCTGTAGCTTATTGTCTTAGACAGTTGCCTTGAGTATTGAGACATTCAATGCTTTACACAGGCTCTCATAATCAATATGTTTCAGAGGGAGAACTTAGTCTTCCTGGCTTTGAGGTTAACCCTATCCTGATGCCTCCCTGTCTCTATGCTGTAGCAAGCATCAAATCCCACTTTTTCAACTTATTTATTTTAAAATAATCCATAACCCATTTTTTGTTGGAATAATTTCCCAATATACTGCCACCATGGATCTTTCTTTGTAGTAAAGAGTTATTTGAGGAAGTCATGGGGTGGGAATGGGGAACTTAAAGGCAAATACCAGAAGGTCTGACTAGTTCCTCTCAGGAAATCCAAATATACCAAATGTATAAATTCATTCATTTATCCAATAGAAATGTCATGGTATAGTTGAAAAAAATTCTGGGTTATTTAAACAATTTAATTTAAAAATTGAATATAACTTCCAATGTATAGCAATTAATAGTTTACAAAGTACTTTCTACAACAATCGTGTGAATTAGGTGGTACAAATATTACCAATCCCATTTAACTGATGAGGAAACCAATGCCAATGAAGTGACTTTCTCTTGAATCACACATTTAGAAAATAGCAGAGCAGGGAAGTGAACCTAGGTTCTCTGGTTACAAATGCAGAATAAATGAATGAACAGATTTTATTCAGGTATATGCTATGTAGTTTTTACTGAGAGCAACCAGATAGACCTTGGTTACATTTCTTTAATGTCTTTCCCCAAAACTTCAAGCTTGTCTCTTCTTAAAGTTCATTGCCAAAGGCAGTATGTTCTATTCCACTCTATCCACTTATCCCCAAACTCCAATGGCTCATTATCACCTGTAGGGACCTGTAAGCCCCTCTGATATTTAGCACCCTTTAAAACTTGGCTCAGCCCTTCCTTTCCAGCTTATTGATATTGTCATTGTTTAGTCATTTTGAACTCTTTGTGACTCTATTTGGGTTTTCTTGGCAGAGATACTTGAGTGGTTTGCCATTTATATCTCCAGATCATTTTACAGATGAAGTAGAAGCCAATAAGGTTAAGTGACTTGCCCAGGGTTACATAGCTAGTAAGTATCTGAAGTCAGATTTGAACTAAAGAAGATGAATCTTTCTGTTTCTAAGCCCAGAGCTGCATCAATTATAGCGCCACCTAAAGTCCAACTAAATGAGCTGTCTTGCTGTTCTTCACATACTTCAGGCAATCTGTCTCCCTAGTCCCTTTTTGTCCAAGCAGTCCCCTATGCTTTGAAGGAGCTTCTTCCTCATCTCCACTTCCAGGAAGCCCTAGTTCACTTCAAAGCTCAGCTCAGGCTCCACTTTCCATATGGTGTCTTTCTCACTGCCTCAGCTTGTTGGTGTTTCCCTTAAATATTGCAAATTATTTTTTTGGAGAGTCTTCCCCTTGAAATAATATAAGATTCACAAGGGAGGTACTGTTTCTTTTATTTCTCTGTCCCCAGGTCCTGGAATGGTGATCTTAAAAATCTTATTCATTCTTGACATATGACCCCTGTCAGTTAGGTAACTCATCCATTAGCACTATGTCCTTCTTGAAGATATATCTTATTACTCTAGAGGTTTTGGATTCAGAACTGTGGATTCATCAGTAAAGGGAGCTATGGGTAAGGAAACCCTCTTTCCCTCCCCCCTCCCATCAATGCAGTTCATGGATTGTTTTACAATTTATTGTCTTGGAGAGTCACTTTGGGCACTGATAAGATAAATAGTTATCTAGGGCCACACAGCCTTTGGTGGCCGACCTGGGATCTATGCCAATGCCCCCTATCTGGCTATCTTTCTATCTATTACACTAAGTTGCCTCTTGTGTCATTGAATTTCTGTATCACTTATATAACAATGTATAGAATGATATCCATCCATCTCTTGGTCAATATAAGCTTCTTGAAAATCAATAAAATTTTTCTTTTTGACTTTGTAGTCAGTACCTAGCACTGAGATGCCATAAGGTAGTAGCTTAACAAATGCTTCCTGAATTTAATCAAATAATCTTACTGAAAATTAACATTTACAAAGTGGTTTAATTGGCAAAGCAGTTTGCTTAGAGTATCCCATCTGATTGGCAGTACTATGGTATCTGATCACAGGTGCACCATGGGTTATTATCCTCAACTCCTAGACTTACTATATTATCCAATTTAGAAGGGGAAACAGAGTCAGCTCTTGACTGCACTGACCCACAGTAGGGTGATAAAGGCTTACAATGGCTCTTAACCTTTTTAATGTCATGTACCCTTTGGGCAGCTTGGGAAAACCTATAGACTATTTTTTTTCTGAATTGTATTTTCAGATGCATAAAATGAAATACAAGGAATGAGAAGGGAAATCAATTATATAGAAATAAAATTATCAATATGTTTAAAAAATGATTGACCCAGTGTAAGAATGCCTGTCATAAAAAGTCAAAGATCTGGGGAGACAAGTTGAGTCAGACAAAGAATCAACTCACTGACTTTCTCTGCTTTCTGATTTTGTACTGACCTCCTAGATGAAAGCTATGCTACCTGTGCTAGTTTTCTACTCGTGTCTAAACCTTTGGACTTTGGAGAGCTACAGAAATAATGGTACCAGTCCAGTGAGGCATTGTGGTTTATCCTTGCTTGAATCCCTGGTTGAACCGTGTCCCTTCCTTCAGAAGGGGATTTCTCTCTCTTAGCCCAGTTCTCTTATCACCAGCGCTCATTGGCTCTGGCTTCAGGTGGCACAGGTCAGTATTATCTGCATCCCTGAATAGATGACATATGACTGATGGTAGCAGAGTAGCTTATGGTATGCAAGTCCTCATTCAGGAGCTTCACATGCTGCAACAACAGTTGGTGGAAACCTCTGAGCAATTGATTCCCCTGATCAACACATTTGTCAAAATGCTGGCTCAAAGAGCATATTGGAGTCAATGGCCCCAGTTCTCTGATATCACCTAGAATGTTACAGATTCTTTTTTCAGGGGAGGCAGGAGAATTTCTAGGATTTCTGTGCTAGAATAGTGTTCATTAATCTCCACTTTCCTTCCATTTAAGGTATTCCTCATAACCTAGGCTAAGGCATTCTACCTAGGAGGGCAGGCATATCCTTGGGTCACTAACTCATAGTATACTAAGTCATAGTATGTAGCCTTTGTTATAATACGCAAGGGATATTTGAGTTCAGTGAGATTTCAGGAAATGTCTTTATATATCAAACTGATAACTACCATATTCACAAGTTTTAGCAGATTTTTATGGATGAGACTCTGAAAATAATTCTAAGGTTGATTTGGTGGAAGTCTCAGACAGGTATGGTATCAGAGTTTCAGCTTTAGGCTGTGCCATGAAAGATAAGTTATTATAGCCTTACCTAACACTGAAAGACTAACTCTCAGGTCAGTAGGAAAATGCCAAGAGTAGTTCTATCAAACATGGTGCTCAGGGAGGGAGGAATTATGCATACATATAACAATAATAATAATAGTAAAATTATATGGCATGCATTATAAGTTATACATTATAGTTGTAGGTGGCATTTCTATAGATTTCTCTAAAAATTGAGTTTAACAAACACCAAATAAAATTATCATTTTCTTATACATAATGAAACAGAAAAGGAGGTTTATATATGAAATTACAAATCTCTAAGAGGCTGAAGTTGCCTTTCTTTTAAAGTATATAATAAATTCAACATGTAACTTTCTTTTTTAAAAATATTAATCTTTTATTTATATTTAGTTTTCAACATTCATTTCCACAAGATTTTGAGTTATGAATTTTCTCCCTGTCTTTCCCCTACGCCAACCCCAAGAAAGCAAGCATACTGAATACCCCTTCCCCCAATCTGTTCTCTCTTATATCCTGCCCCATACCCCCTCTAACTTTCTAGTAGGGCAAGATGGATTTCTAGGCCCCAGTGCCTGTATATCTTATTTCCCAGTTGCATGTGAAAAACAATTTTTTTAAACATTTGTTTTGAAAACTTTGATTTCCAGGTCCTTTCCCTTCTTCCCTCTTCACCCACTCCCACTGGGAAGACAAGCAATTCAATATAGATTGTACATGTGTCGTTACACAAAAAGTTTCCATAGCAGTTATATTGTGAAAGATTAACTATATTTCCCTCCATCCTATCCTGCCCCCCACTTATTCTTTTTTCTGCTTTGACCCTGTCCCTTTTCAAAAGTTCAACATGTAACTTTCAAAGCTCTCCCACTTGCCTATGATTATTTCTGACTTCTTGTTTTCTTCTGTGTATTTTAAAAATGCTTCACTGATCCTCCCTCCCTCCTTCCTTTTTTTCTTTGGTTTTTCAAAGTTGTTTGCTTTCACAATGGTGTTATTCTATAAATTAACCTCCTAGTTCTGCTCACTTTACTCTGTATCAGTTCATATAAATCTTTTCAGCCTTCTCAGACATCACCCTATACATTGTTTCTTATAGTGCAATAATATCCTCTTACACCAATATGTCGTAATTCGTTCATTCATTTTTCATTTTATTGACACCTTATTAGTTTTCAGTTCTTGGTATATTCTTGTACATGGGGATCTTTTCTTCTTTCTTTGATCTTTTGTTCTAGTGTATACTCTAATAGTGCTATTGCTGGGTGAAAGGATCAGTTTTGTGTCTTGAGCATAGTTCCCAAAGACTTTCCAGAATGTCTAGAGCAATTCACCAACAGTATACTAGGGTGCCTGTTTTCTTGAAGCCCCTCCAACTGTTTCTTTTCTTTTTGTCTTCCTTGCCAATGTGATACATGTCAGGTGAAACCCCAGAATTTTAAAAATTCATATTTCTTTAATTATTATTATTCATGTGCATATTTTTTCATCAGTTGCTGAAAATTAGATTTTTCTTCCTTTGAAACTGCCTTTCATATAGTTTGATCATTTATCAGTTGGAGAATGACTCATTCTGATAAATTGGAATCATCTCCTTATGGATCTTGGATGTGAGAACTTTAACAGAGAGACAGGTTTCAAAGATTTTTCCAAATTAACTATTTCCTTTCTCATTTTAATTGATTTTATTCATGTAAAAATCTTTTAATTTTGTGTAATCAAATCACCCTTTAATCTTTTGGGATTCTCACTATACTTTGTTTATTCATGCATTCTGCCCTTAGCTAGAGTTGTGAAAGGTATTTTCATCCTTGCTCTCCTAATTTGATTGTGATATTAACTTTTACATCAAAGTCATGAATTCATTTGGAGTTTATTATGATATATGATACACTGGCATGAGTTTACCATGTGGTAAATTTGTACCACATGTTACATGATGTTGGTCTATATCTAGTTTCTTGCAGACTCCTTTCCAGTTTTATGATCATTTTTTGCCAAATAGTTTGTCCTTACCCTAAGAGTTAACATCTTTGGGTTTAGCAAACCCATTGCTAATATGTTCATTTGCTTCTGTATGTTGTTTCCCTAATCTGTCCCTCTGATTGTCCTCTTCATTTTTCACCAGAACAAAATGTTCTTGACAATTATCGCTTTGTAATATAGTTTGAGATCTGTACAGCTAAGACCTCTCTATTCTCACTTTTTTCTTTATTTCTCTTGAGATTCTTGACCTTTTGTTCCTCAAGATAAATTTTATTACTTTTTTTCTAGCTCTATAAAATAATCCTTTGGCAGTTTGATTATTATAGAACTGAATAAGTAAATTAATTTAGGCAGCATTGTCATTTTTTATTATATTGCTTTGGTTGACCCATGTGCAATAGCTGACATTTCTATTACTCCTTAACATTTGCATGACACTTATATTCCTTACTTCTTTTGACCCTCATAACAACACTATGTGCCATGTATTGCCTATATTATGATACCCATTTTACAGATGAAATAAATGAGGTGCAGAAAAACTAAGCAACTTGTCCATAGTCACATAGTTACTAAGTTTTGGAGGCGTGTGAATTTTGATATCCCTGACTCGAAGACCAGCACTCTATCCACTATGCCATGTCTAGTCTGCCTGTCTTATTGGGACTAGAAATTTTGGGGAGAAACAGAATGAGATTTACATCTGAAAGAAGTCTCTCTGAGATTCTAGCAATAGAGTCACGGTTCCAAACCTTGGAGACTTCTTTGGGCAGATTATTTGGGAATAATTTTCTGAAGCCAATTGAAACTGTTCCAAAATTCCCTGATATTTTGAAATTATGGTCATAGGAGATCCAAGAAACACCATCAAGTCAGGAAGCTATGAAGAGCCCAACCTCTCGGCTTTCATGGGCAGGTGTCACCTCCCCTTCCCTTTATCTACCTGAACCTAGATGAACTGCCCCTCACATCCTTTCCTTTGGTCCATTTATTTGTGATCCTCAAGATTAAGTTGCCAGACAACTAGGCATTAGAAGTCCCATCTTCAGTGGACCAAGGATCCACCACAAACTTTATTGTTTTGGTTTAAGCCCAGAGAGGATTAGAGCAGAGATCCTATTTCACCCAATGGAATTTGAAACAAAGAATGGTGTAAAGTCAAGCCTGAGCAGCTTTTCAGAGGACTGCTGCTGTGAACAGCTTTCAAGGTTCTGATTACACAGTATAGAGAACTCTCTGTTTATTCAACAGTAAATAAAAGCAAAACATTGACAGAAATCAAAGTACAGCATTTACAGTGTTATGGCTTAACAACTTATTACTAAAATGGCCATATAGTTTTCACCAAAGTGGTCACATAGTTTAAAGCAAAAGATAACATTCATTTAGTAAGTCCTTCATTTCATAAGTCCTTAATTCAATCACCCTTAAGAAGGCAAGACTCCTTAATTGACACAAAGTACAAAGGTCAAAAGTTTTCCACCTCTAGGTCACATTGACAATCTATTAAATCAAAAAGTCTTCTTTCTTCTTAATTGGAGATTAGTTTCCAAACATCCTTAATTAGTGAGTCCTTAACTCAATCATCTAAATATAAAGGTCAGAGTTCTCCATCCCTAGTAAATCATGTTCTTTTCAGTTTGCATGAAATACAGGAGAGATCTTTTGATCTTGACTCAAGGCAGGCTCTCAGCTTCCATGGTTCCGCTTCCTTGGTCCCAGCTCCTGCCCAAATCTATCCCACTGTCACCTGAGATCAAAGGTAGACAGCTCTCCATTCTTTGTCCATCTTCTTGTGCAGTTCCTCATCCAGTTTCTATTCCACACTGAAGTTCACAGTGTCTGGTTCACCTCAAGTCCTTCACAGTTTCTGTTCCTGGGAAGACAAATTTTAACATAACCACAATAATATTCATACACATTGCCAGCACCCTCATCAATTCACTTTCTGCCTGTGAATCAATATAGACCCAACAACAAGGTCTGAGGAATCAACAAAAATCATCAGTATAGTTCCAGGACCTCTGAAATCATCACCATGACCCTCCTCCAGTATTTCTGTAAACATGCAACAAGAAAATCCTCTTTCAGGGCTTTTGAACCAGCAGCAAGTTCCCAGGGTTTCTGTACCAACAGCCCCATCCTCTAACAGCAGATGAATCTGACAAAATAACATCAAAACAGACAAAGTACCAACTCCACAGCCATGTTTCCTCCCAGTTCTCCTCTCTTCTCATTTCTCAGAAGTTTTCAATTCAATTCTCAAAAGAAGTTCTCAGGAGAGATCTCTCCCTCCTTCCCTCCCTTCCCCCCTCCCTCCCTTCCCCCCCCCCAGCAATTTTTGTTCCTGGCAGTTCTCTCTCCCTCTAGCAGTAGCTGCTCTGCCTCGATGATGCTTGCTCCCAGAAGTTCTGTCTCTCTAGCTTGGGATTTTCTTTATATAAGACATTAGTTCCCCCCTGTTCACCTCTTCCTGTTACAACAGGAAGTTTCTCCCACTGTGGAATTCACAAGTTCTGGATCTTAATATTTAACACAATCATGAACTTGGAACTAAGTGCTAAGTACCTGTTAGCTTGCCAATACAAGGGGACCGTCAAATTCCTTTACTATTACAAATGGGAAGCCACTTTGTTACAAACCAGTGATTCAACATAACCAAGCCTCTAAGGTCTGAGTGGGGAAATATTGTAAAGAGACCAGCTTCAATATGACCCTAACCCTACAGTAGTAGTAGTAGTAGTAGTAGTAGTAGTAGTAGTAGCAGCAGCAGCAGCAGCAGCAGCAGCAGTAGCAGCAATAGTTGTAGTAATAGTTATTGTAGTAATAGCAATAGCAATAATTGTAGCAGTAGTAATAGTTGTAGTAGTAGTAATTGCAGTTGTAGCAGTAGTAGCAGTTATAGTAATAATAGTTGTAGTTGTAGCAGCAACAGTAGCAGCAGCAACAGTAATTGGTTTGTTGTTGGTGTTGCATGATCTATGCATCATGCAGGATCTGGGGAAGGTCACTTTCTGCTCTGAATCCATGAGACAAATGATCTAAAACAGCTGTAGTTAAATCCAGACACAATCCTCCAGACAAGACCACAGGTACCTCCATAGCACCAATAATGGAATGCTAGTACAGTTGAAAATGAGAAGTTGTTCCCACATAAGTCATTTTGTTGCATGACCTACATATTCTAGGAGTTCTAGTGGTGGATTGATCTACTCAGCCAGGTGGCCCTATAGAAAATTTTGAAAAGGAAAATAACTTAAAACAGAAATCCATCTGCTCCTCTACCTCTCCCATCATATTGGCCCAATTATCCTTTAAAAGAAAAAATGAGAAATGTTGGCTCTGATATAACTACAGGGACTTGAATTCAACACCCACCTGGGACTAGAACTCCTCACCCTTGGCACTTGCAGAGACCCCTCAGTTAGTGGGGAAGGAGGGTAGTATTGACAAAAATGAACCTTTTGGATTCTGGATACAGAGAGACAAGGAATAGGAGATAATCTTCCAACACTTATATGAAATATATGAAAATTGTTCTATGGCATTTGGTTTGTGCAATATTTCATAGTCTTTCATTGATTTATAAGTTAAATTTTATAAAACCCGATGGATGGGGCAGGGGTCAGAGATGGGAGCCGTTTATTGAAATATTGTTCTCATCTAACTTCCCACATCCTGGAGCAAATTGACCAAACACCCACATCAGCAGGAGCTGTTTGTCAGATTGGAGACTCATCCATATGAGAAGGAAGATGTGGAGTTCTTGGGGGCACACAGTTATCTGACAGAAATCTGTATAAATAAATGCAAAATGGAGATTTATTGAAGTTAGCAACACCCATGAAAAAAAGAAACAATTCCTCATTTTTGTGGGATGCTAACACTGTTTCATCCCTGATTCTCCATGTAAATTATCTTTCCCACCAATATGTTGAAATACCTGGAGGCTTTACAAGGGATAACAGAGGCAAAAGCTCATGTAGGGACCCAAAGACCCATTCCACCACACCCCCTATCTCTATATACATTCATGTGCAGCTAGATAATACTGTCACAGCTTTCTCAAATTCTAAGTGGTGAGCATAGGGGAATTCCCAACTTGAAAAGAGAACGAGGACCTGATGCACTATACAGAACATCAAAAGTGAGAAGTCTGGACGGGTCAATAGCAGCATTCTCCACATGCAAAATCATAGTATCATAGGTTTAGTACTGAAAGAGAGCTGACATGTCATCAATTACATCATGTCATATTACAGTTGAGGAAGTCAGTATTATAAGAGCGGAAATAATGATCTTAGACTTGAAACTTGACCCTTTGATTCCAAATTCAGTCAATGCTCTGTCCACTGCACCATCCTGCCTCCCAAAGGGAAAGAAGGAATGAACAGTTGTAGAGATTCGTCCAACGTCAGTGTTGCATCAAGAGAAGAAAATATAGGACATACGGTGAGCTCATCATTTGTCTGAATTAGTCCCAAATGGTCCCACTCCTGGTCTCAAAGTTCAGTTCTCTGTAGTGACCGGGTCCATTCTCAATCAGGGGTCCGGGGCTGATGTGCCAGGTTTTTTATATGTCATACTGCTATGCCTGTTCCTTTATGCAAGCTGGGATTCACATTGTTTGTGAGCCCTGGATCAGGATCTTGGGCCAAAGGAAGGATCTAATTAATCAAATAATCCATCCTCTTGTATTGGTTTCTTATTTAATTCGTTGCCCAGATGCCTGTTACAGCCAGTAGAAGAACAGAGCAAAAGCCCAGGATTGTCATTGTCCTGATTCTTCACATGGGGGAGATGAGGCATCAAAGGCCTCCTTTGCATTTCCCAGACCAAGTCCCTTCTTCCCCTGGTTTCCCCTGGTCCTGCCTTCCTATCTCCTCCAGGCCCCCCAGTCCCTAGCCTGAGTCTCTCAAAGGAGCAATTCAGAGAGAAGCAAGTACAGTGTTCAATCCTAACCAGCAGGAGGGCTTTCTAGAGCTAATCAGCATTCATAAATGAAGATTAATGACAAGGCAAACAGCCCCACTCAGTGATAACTCCAAAGCCTGGCCTAATCTTAATGAAATCTACAACATATATTTATATACATAATAATGAATTTTTCCTGCCTTGGATGTAACTTGCTGGGGCAGGTTAGAAGTGACACACTCAATGGCTGTGCCTGTCACTTGTCCTATTTCAAAGAGCTCTCCAGCAGCTCCCAGCCAGCCCAGGCATCCCTGCTGGGCCACAGGCAGATGTGGCCAAGTTTTCTTTCTTGTTCATATTTGCTTTTAACTCTTTGGTTTCCTAGGAAGGGAAAAAGCCTTACTATTAGAGAGGAAGATGGAGGGTTCAAAGTACACTGCCCTGAAAATAGGAAGACCATGGAGCTCATTGCCTCTGCCTCTGATTAAGTGGGTATCCTTTGGCCTATGGATTCACCTCTTTGGGCTTTGGCAATTTGGCATCAGTAAGATGAGAAGTGTTTCTTTACGCAAGTGCTAAGAGAACTTCTAGGTTGAACATGCTATGTTCTAACATTTTCTGTTCTAAGAACCTTTTGAGCCCTGACATTGTATGCTTGAGATCCCACCCATCAGATTTGCCCCTCAGTACCCAGAATGTAGATCTGAAAGGGACTTTAGAATGTGGAATTACAGAGCTGAGAAGGAGCTTAAAATATAATGGATATTATATAAATAAAATATAGAATGTCAGAGCTGGGAGGAAACTTAGAACATCCCTCCCAGTTTTGATGTTCCATATTCTAAAGTCCTGCCCATATCTGAAATTCCAGATCCTAAGGTGCTTCCGAGTTCTGAATTCTATGATCTAAGCTTCCTTTCCAGTATATTCTGTATTCTAAGTTCCTTCTCAGCTCTGTAACTCCATGTTCTAAGGTCCCTCCCTCTCACATTCTGGGTTCTGAGGCCCCTCTCAGTTCCAGAATATTATGCTCTAACATTTTATGAACTAAGATCCTTTGAAATTCTAATATCCAAAACAAGTCAGGGTATTAATGCAATACATAACAGGTCTTGTGGGAGGCAAGGGAGAAGGGTGATGAATATGTAGGGAATGATGAAGAGGAGAGTTCTTTTCACATAAAAGAGCCTTGCTAAAAGGTCAGGGAAGAACATCATACCAGATTTGGGCTGGTCACAGCTATTGCCAACTTATTCAAGCTGGTAACCTTTCGATTATTCAGCCTAACAGGGAAGGAAGCATAGACATGAACCAAATATCTCTGTTATTTGACTTTAAAATGTGCTTTTGAAATACGAGTGGATCTGATCCGGACTTACTAACTTTCTTTGATATTTCAGAGGACCCGAGATCTCATCAACGTCTGCATGCCTTCAACTGATACAGATGGCAATCCATCCACTCTTTTCTCATCCTGGGTGACTCTCCACCATGGCTTCCCATAAATCCTCCATTGATTATCTACCTAGCATTCTATAGACTTTCCTCTAATCTTTTTCTTTTTAATATTTCTGTGAATAGCAATACACCTAAGTCTCAGGCTGCCAACCTGTTATCCATCATTCTCACCACAGGATTATCCCTCCTTTTCCCATTCTTGATGGTGACTTTGATGTCACTTTTCATGATAATATGTTGAAGTCTAAGGATAACCACCATGCTGCTTTCCATAGCCCCTTTGGTTCACCCGAAATTTTATTCTTTTGATACCACAATATGACTTATTTACAATGACATAGTATTTCTGGGAAAATAGTAATGTAAAAAAGATGACTTTTGTGGTAAAAGTAAGGATATTTGAAAGTTATGTTTAATTTCCTAAATGAGATCTGGCATAATATCCTTTTCCCATTCATCTCTGGTTCCAGAGCATTATCCAACCCCAATGCTTACTCAAGACATGTATAGTAATGAGCCATTTTAATGGGCTCACCAAACAACTTCATACCATAATTTTAGCAATATGATTTTTACATCTATTTGTATATTTTTTCCTATGTAAAGTTCTAATTCTCTCTCTTTTGTTGGGTCATGAAACTCCTTGAGGAAATTCTGTGTTATTTTGCATTATGATAAAGTCAACCATCAGCCACAAACAAGGGTGTCTGGGGTCCTTACAAATGACCATTCATCTTCTATCTGCAGTTTGTACAGTCTATCCTTTATAACTGTGACAAAGATCTTTATCAAATATTTGTATCCCTGAATACTGCCTTACATAATATTGATACTTATTAGTCTTATTGTGGTTGAATCTGTCATGAAATCTTGTATAATTTTAATATATGCCTGATATCCAGCTTATTAGTGGAAAGACTTTAAGATGAAATTTTGATTTACTATGTCAAATGCTTTTAGCAGGAGGAGGTAGGACAACAAATGGCACTTTGCAATCTCTATAATTCCTAGTAAAGTATGTGACCCTGAACATGTGATTTATTATTTTAAAAAAATCACCTAAGGAAGTTGCTGTTTCTCTTTTTATGCTTCCATAAATATTGCCCTATATTTGCACATAGACTAAAGATTTAGGTAGACATCAGAAATAACCATATGGATATGCAATAGCTTTTATCTTATTGGCAATGAATTTTTTTTTGGTAAACAATTATGTCTATAATCTTTTACATTCTTTGGTAATCTTCCTTTGTTTGAGTTACTTTGAAAATTAGTCCCTTACAATATTCAATATTGGAGGGGTTTTGGAAAGTCAGGTACAGTAATGCATTGTTGTTGAACTGTGAATTGGTCCAACCATTCTGGAAAGTAATTTGGAGTTATACAAATTAAGTGGCTAGGATATCTATACTCTTTGATCTAGAAATTTCTCTATTATCCATATATATAAAGTAGCAATTTACAACAAGAAAGGCTCCAAATGATCCAAAATATTTATAGGAAGACTTCATGGCAATAAAAAAAAACTAGACACAAAGGAGGTGACCAATGACTTTGGAATGACTAAACAAATTTTGGCACATGAATATAATGGAATATCACTATGCTTTGAAAAATATTGGATATGATGAATACAGAGAGGCATAGGAAAATGAACATGGAGTAAGTCAAGCCAGAAAAAAAATGATATACATAATGACTACAATGTCAATAGAAAGAATAACTTCCACAAACCAAAAAAAAGAGAAATATTGTGAAATTATAAATAAGAAACTTAGCCCCAAAGAAGAAGTATTAAAAGAAAAATTTTTCCACTCCTTCTCAAAGGTGTACAGGGGTACATAAATGTGGAACACTACGTACAATGTTTGATTTTTATAATATATTGCTTGTGTATTTATGGTTCATATTTTACTTGTGCATTTATGTTTTGTTTTGTTTTGTTTTGCTTTTTGGAGGGCAATTGGGGTTAAGTGACTTGCCCAAGGTCACTCGGCTAGTTTTTGTGTTAAGTCTTTGAGGCCAGAATTGAACTTAGGTACTCCTGACTCCAGGGCTGGTGCTCTATTCACACTGCACCATCTAGCCGCCCCTGCATTTATGTATTTATGATGATTTGCTCATCTCTCTTCTTCTTCTTTTAAAAAATTCTTTATTATAAGGGATGGCTCTCTGGGAGAGGGAGTAGAAGTATTGGGGGAAACCTAAACAATATAAAAACAAAAGTTATCTATTTTAAAAGATTAATATTTTGTCCTCTTCAATGTGGGATTATTTTGCATGTATTTTGTGAGGTTGATCTATTCTTCCCAATTTTATTTTCTTAAGTGACATTGTTGTCTTCTTCTAGATTATAGTGAGGCACTGAAGTAGTAGTGGATCTACTCTTTTTGATGAAGGTCATTTGCAATAGGCATGCCTGCAGATCTTTTCCATTTTATACCTATTTGTTAGTTTCTTTCCAGTTTCATCTATATACGTTTTCAGAATGATGAGGCTTTGTTGGACTGCTTTTTAGTGACCTACCTTATCTTGATGAAATTTGACACAATACTAAAACATAGCCTGAGAAAGCCAAGTTTAATACCATCTTGAATTAATATGAAAACCAATAAATATTTTCAAAATGCTTTATAATTGGTAATATTTGCTGGATTTCAATCTAATGAAATGCATTAGGTGAGGTTATAGGTTGAGATGAGTACATATGTTTTTTATTGCACATAATAATAATTCAGTTGATATTTGTGCATTTAAATTAATCTCCTATGATTATATGAAGCATTTGTAGGTCACAGATCTAAGGCTTAATTGTGTTGCTTTAAAAGGAGGAAAACCCCAAACTTCTTCCCAGTGTCAATGCCTCAGCATATTGGGAATTGTCTTCGTTGCTCTATTGATCAATATGGGTCATGGGATTAGAGATTAATCACAGAACAGTAGTTGAAAGCAGTAAGATACCTGATGGTTAAGAAAGATGGAAGCTTTGGTGGTATCTATTAATTAAACCTAGGAGAATGCAATTTGAATATTCATGTCAAGTGAAGGAATTTCAAATTATGGAGAGATCCAATGCATTGGTGGTAATCACCTCCACACAGAGAGGTACCCTAGATTACTGAGGTTACCAAGTTTAGTGCCCTTAAGTTAGCACTTGGAAGGTGATTTTTCTGGGGAATCCTGGTGTTTACAGAACTCTCGATAGACAAAGGCATTGGAGACATGATTGATTTGGGTGTTCTCTCTAGCTACAGATCACAACCCCTTCATGCTTTCTTTGCCATGTAATTCTTGATCATATCATTCCCCCAATCCACCAACCTATAGAGATGTAGGTTTCCCTCTGTATCTCTAACTCTTCCTCCCAGAGAGCCATCCTTTATAACAAAGAATCCGACATTTTTAGGTCATTATTGCTTTCTCCTGACATAGCAAGGAGGCCTCCTCCTGTCCTCTGCCATCTTCACTATAGGAGCATCCCATCTCCTCATCACATCCAGCATGTCCCTGATATGATCTTTTATTCCTGTTCTTTGAAATTCATACGTGGCAGGAAATTCTCATGTTCTATATGACAACTTGCTCACACCTACCACATACCCTCTCTATATTCCCTCTGAATGATATACATTTTCAATCTTCTATAGACTATTATGTTATGCATATGCACAGAGCTTATAATAACCCTTGTAAGTAGGTGCTATTATTACCCCCATTTTACATTTGAGGGAATGGAGCCTGACAGAAGTTAAGTGACTCTACCAGGGTCACACAGCTGGTAAGTGTCTAAGGCCATATTTGCTCTCCAGCTTTCCTGACTCCAAGTCTAGCGCTTTATCCACTTAGGCTGTTGATTCTTATAGCATGGTCCCTTGTTGGTGACAACAACGTAAGACCCCACCTTAGTTGAGGATAAATGGGAGCAGAACAGACCAAACATTTCAATATGGGTTAAGAGGCAAAAGTAAGTAGACATCATAACACTGTCACATTTCTTGCTCAGTTTCTTATTCTGTAAAATGGTAATAATTCAAAAAGTCCCTTCCTTAGAGGGTGTCTTGTCCAAGTTGATCACTTGAAACATGGAGAGAGATTAGATTTGTTCATTTATTGGTATAGAAAACTTTGTCTACCAATGCAGTTTAGCATCTTTGCTGCACCTTGCCTAGATCACTGAGTGGCAAGTGACTTATCCAGGGTCACACAGCCACAATTGTTAGAAGCAAGACTTGGCTGGATCCAGATCTTCTAGTTCTATGGCTACCTTTCTATTTACTAAGTGATGCTCCTTCTGGATGAGGCATTTTGTGGATGATGAATTAATTTTCCTCCTCACTGGGTTTTTGGGAGGAAACTGCTTTGGGAAACTGTAAAGGCTTATTATTCCAGTTAGGTCAAGAATGAGACTGTTTAGCAGAGGAAGTGATCTGGAGAAGCCTCAGGGCAAGGCATTGAGATTGGGAAGCTTTTAAAGAACAGAAGGGAAGGTGGGATGGAAAGTCAAAACCAAGGTTGCCAAAGTCTTTCCAGAGGGCAAGCTGGGGATCAGAGAGATTCTGCCCTCCCTCTTTCATTCTCAACCTCCTCCTTGCTGTATCTGCTTCCTCAGTATCACAGCCAATGTTGTCCTTCAGTATCCACACTGGGTTTTCTCCCAATTGTTTCTGACAGTGAGATCTTCAATTGAAGAGGGCTGATGTCTCTCAGGGTTTCAGCATTCATATCATCTTAGCATAGCCAAACCGTGAAATTTCTTTCTTAAATCCAGAGCAGCCTGAGGAAGCTCAGGAAGTGTCCCAGTGGCTCCATCTTTCTCATCTTGAGCCTTTGCATCCTATTAAATCAGGGGCCTCACAAGCCTTTCAGTTCCATGGGCCCTGCATTGCTGCCTGGATTTTTCTTCTTCACTTTATGTCTGAAAGGCCTTTTCTTTATTTTACTTTCTTGCATGCGTTTTGTGCATATTTATAAGAAAATAATTGGGCAGCTAGGTAGAACAGTGGATCAAGCTCCAGGCTTGGAGTCAGTAAGACCTGAGTTCAAATCAACTTCAGATACTTATTAGCTGTGCGACCCTGGGCAAGTCACTTAACCCTCTTTGCCTCAGCTTCCTCATCTGTAAAATGAACTTAAGAAGGAAAGAGCAAACCATTTCAGTATCTTTGCTGAGAAAACCCCAAATGGAGTCATAGAAAGTCAGACACGACTGAAACTATAGAACAACAATGTGAATATATGCTGCTTCTCCTGATACGATGTAAGCTACATAAGAATTTGCTTTTGATCTTATTCCCAGAGCCTAGTACAGTGCCATAGATACTTAATAATGCTCATTATTTGATTCAACGATCAACAACAGTCTGTTATATTGAATGGGGCAATGGACTTGGAGTCAGAAAGATGTGGCTTGAAACCCTACTCTTATATAGTAGACACAGCACATTGGGCAAATCTCTTAACCTCTCCAGACCTATGTTTTCTTATCTTAGTGGCCCTTGACATCCATTTAAGATCAAATCTATGATTCCATGATCAATCAACACTTAGGTTTGCTTCTATTTCTTCTTGGGCTTCAAGTGCAGTTCAAGACAGCCTAGCCATGAAATACAGCAATCACAGAGTTTCAGAGGTAAAAGGGTCATCAGAAAACACCTACTTTAACTCCTACTAGAATGAAATTCCCTCCACCACATACTCAGGAAACTTTAATTGAATGACTTCTGTTACTGGGAACTCACTACCTTTGGAGTTGGCCCATTTTTCCTGTCCCCATGTCTACAAGGAAAGTCCTTATAATATCCATAGAACTCAGATACACAGAGCACAAAAGTCCCAAAGCCAGGTCAAAAATCTGTCCTTCCAAACAAGGTTTGGATACTGGGGCCATGTGTTACTGTCTCTCTCAGGCTTTGAGACATGGATGTAAGGCATGTGACAATATCATGAAATAATTGCTCATATAACTGAGAGAACAGAACTTTATGCCTCTAATGAAATGCACCTGAACCAATGGAGGTGGGATCTCCTGGACCTGCCTGTTCTCTCTTTGCTGACACAGTTCACAGCTCATCCAGGGCTACCCTTCCTAGGTGACCTTTGCATAACCTAAGTGAGCCACAGTAAGTTCAGACAATGTGTTGGGGGACCAACGTCATTGAAAGGACAACAGTGGAACATTCATCCCAATGGTGTCTGTTTCTATAGTGCTGTAAAGATGACAAATTCTATCTCCTGGCCCTTAGCAGTTCACAGCTTCTGGATTTTTTGGACTGGATGTACAAATTCAAGGGTACCAGGAGCTCCCAGGCTCTCTCTCAATGCAGATGGGTAGCTACTTTGCAAATTAGTGTCTTTGGCTGATACCCCAGCACTAAAAAAGTTGTTTTTTTCCCCACAATGCTTCTGAAACTGTGCAGAGTTACTGCAACCCATAGTGCTGATGTGGTTGCAAGTGTACAAAGTTTAGGAAACCCTGGGGCTCTAAAGTCACTTGGACAGAAAATTGAGCTTCAGATAAGTGAAAAGACTTGGTCCCCCAACTAAGATGTATCAGAGCCAGGATTTGACATCATCTTATGACTCCATGATCTCTCCCACACTAAATTATACCAACTTTTAAAAAATAAATGTACATTAAAGCATGTGCATTTTAAAGAAAGTTTAAGAAGTTTATAAGGTACAATGGCTAGAGCACCAGACCTGGAGTCAGGAAGACTCATCTTTGTACAAATCTAGCCTCAGACACTTACTAGCTGTGTGACCCTGAGCAAGTCACATAACTCTTTTTGCCTCCATTTCCTCATCTATTGAATGAGCTGGGGAAGGAAATGGCAAGCCCCTTTAGTATCTCTGCCAGGAAAACCCCAAATGGGGCCACCAAGAGTTGGACATGACTGAAAAAACCCATTAAGAAGTGTCCCTATTTAGTAAGCTCTCCTTATGTGGCCCTATGCACAGTGGCTCATCTTGTGTGCCCCTAGTCCTGAGTGTGGGAGCTCCACTTTATTTTTTTGCAATGTCTAGGGGACCAATTGCCTCTCCCTCCAGACCATAAGATCGTCATCAGTTTAGAATTGGGAAGGACCTTCAAGGCCGCTGAGTTCACATTCTGCCATTTCCTTTTCTCAAATTAAGAGACTAAGGCAAAGGGAGTTTAATTATCCTGCCCAGGTTCATACAACTAGTGAGTGTCTGAGGTGACATTTGGTTGTGGGTCCTCCTGACTCCCAGGCCCAGTGCTCTCTTTCTCTCTCTAGAGGAGGATGTTCCAAAGATTGGTTATTTTTAGGGAAAACATCAGGAGAATGAGACTGAAATGCACCAGTCAGTGGAGCATTGAGACTCATTGCCATGACACAATGCACACAAAAGGAAGATTTTAATGAGGCAGTTATCAGTGCCTATTTACCCTGAATAAAAATCTTGAGACAAAGAGATGGGAATCTCTGGAGAGAACAAGAGGAGCATGGAAAAGAAGGAAAGGGGTTTGGAGGGAGAAGTGTAACAGATGAATAAAAATCATATCTAAAAAGGCTGATATTTAAGCACCAGTAATTTGTAAATACCGGGTACGTAATGAGTCTGTGCACATTATGGGAACATTGTGAAGGTTATTTTAAATTCTCAGTGACATTTTAGGATATTCCCCAGTTGAAGCCTGTTCTAGGGATAGTGGTTGAAGTTAAAAAAAATGAAATGGATTGCTACTCTAATATTTTTGGCTGTAGTCTATCTTAGAAAAACTCATATTTTGTATCCCATGGTTATGGTCCTTTTTCTTTCCTCTTTCCCTCTCTCTCCTTCCATCTCTCCCTCCTTCTCTTTCCTTCCTTCTTTCTTCTCTTCCTCCCTCCTTTTCTCCCTTCCTTCTTCCCTTCTTTCCTCCCTCCTTCCCTCCTTTCCTTCCTCCCTCCTTTCTTCACTTCCCTTCTCCCCTCCACTTCCTTCCTTCCCTCCTTCCTTCCTTCCTTCCTTCCTTCCTTCCTTCCTTCCTTCCTTATTGGTCCCCCTACCTCAAGTCTCTTGCCCCTCCACTCCCCCCTACACACTATTGACAAAATGATTTTCTACACATAGATTTGACCTTGTGACCCCATTACTCAAGCAAGTCCAGTGACTTCTCAACATTTGTGGGATCAAACATAAAGGCCTCTTTTTAACTTCTAAAACCCTTCACAACCTGACCCCATTTCTATATTCAGCCTCCCTTGCCCACACTCTGATGCAGACAGTCTTGCCCGTTCTCCACTCCAAGTTCAAGATGCTTCATCTCTTCACTGTGCCTGGTGTGACTCCCTCCTGTCCTCCCTGCCTCCCTCTTCTCTTTCTCCCTCCTTCTCTCTTTCCCTCCACTCGTAGTGCTCCTCTCTTCCTTTAAGAGGCAGCTCAAGCACCATTTTTTTTCTTCACAAAGCCTTTCCAACTTCCCTCAAATGTTAATGTGTCCTTCTTCAAAGTGCCTCACATTTAACTATGGTGAATATATTTCTAATTATTCACTTTAGATTCATACCGTATATATTTGTAAATATACCTGCTTCATTAGAATGAAAGTTCTTTGTGAGTAAGGATGATTTTATTATTTGTACTTATGTGTCCAGTTTTTTTTTTTAGCACATAATCTGACCCATAGTGGGTGTTGGTTGATTGACTGAGTTTCCTCATCAATGAATTCTCCATCACAATGAAATCACAGCTCCGCCCCCCCACCCCCTTAATAAAACACTAGCTAACAAGAATAGTATTCTTCCTTCCAAATTTTCTCCCAATAACACATCAAGGCCATATTTGGGGGACAAGTTTCTACCAAATTCAAAAGAACTTTAGATGATGTCTGGCAACAGCCTGTGTGTCTATCATCCGATGGCCAGCCTACTTGTGTTTAGAGAGTCATATCCAGTCTGGCTCCTGGCCAATACTTATTTATGCATTTTTTTTTATCATAGCAACTCTACAAGACTGATTACTAAGGAATAAAAGGGTTCTAATCTGTGCCAGTAGGGAAGTAAATCACAGATCTTGGCATACTAGAGTATGGAAGCCAGCTAACAAGAATTTATTGCATTCCTACTATGTGTCAAGTTTTGTGTAAAAGATTGGAGGTACAAAGACAAAAATGAAATCATTCCAGTTCTCAAGGTGCTCACATTCTGCTGGGTGAGATAACATATGCATATGTGTGTAGATGTGGAATATATATATATATATATATATATATATATATATATGTATATACACATAAACATACACACACATACACAAAAATAAAGAACATGGAGGGCAGAGAGGACATTGGCCACCTGGGTGGAGGGATCAGGGAAGGCTTCAGGCAGAAGGTGGTGCTAGAGCTGAGTTTTCACAGACAATAAGGATTCCAAGAGGCAGAGGAGGCTAGGCATGAGATACAGCCAAAGCAAAGACACAAGGATGAACGATGTCATGATATGTGTGAGAGGAACCACAGTAAGACAAATTGAGTGGACCGAACAGTGTGGGTAGGGGAGTGTGAATAGTGAGGATGGAACAGTTTGTTGGGGCCATCTGGTCCAAATACCAAACTCAAGAGACTCTGTCTTCTGTTTCTGCAGCCTTGCACAGATTATCTTCCATACCTAGACATGTGGCTTCATGGTGCACCTTGTTTATCCCTCTCCATGGTCCTTAGCCTGAGATTTTCTATATTATAGTTGCCTGCATTGGTGTCTTTTTCCCAAAATGGATTGTGAATTCCAATAGGACAGGAACTATAATCTTCCCTAAATTTTCTGTCTTCTCCAGTGCTTATCCCAAGGCTCTCATCATAATAAATATAGAATAAGTTTTAAATGATTTAAATTCATCATACTTTGATCATCAATTGAGATAAGGTCTACTGAGAACTTTACAAATATAAATGTAAATCTTGGATCCTAGGTTCTCACCCAGAGAATGTTGCTACAGAGACATCAGATTCCAGATATGGACAAATGGAATCTAACACAAAGTTCACCAGTGTGGTGACATCTTTTTGATCTTGGCCCTTGGTGGCTTCTGGGAAAATCATCCAAATCCACACAGGAGGAAGTACAGCAGTCATGGTCAAGTGGTGTGTCTGCTTTTTATATTTCTTTCCCCCTCCCTGTCTTGTTCCAAGACTTTAGTGAGCGGCTGTTGAAAGACAGAGGTGTGACCTTCTTGGCTGGTACTTCTTTACCTTGTTACTTCTCCATTGGACTTATAAAAATGGTGGCTATCCATACCCTTGCTGCACGTTTAATTCTGGCTTGGATAGATATTTGAGAATAAGTTTTGATCTTTTTAAAGAGATCAGAGATATTTTTTGGTGTGAATATTTGGAGTCATGATGGCTCTGAGTTCAATTTCATCTTTGCTGGCTAATCTTGAGTGGGTCAATGATGAAAAAGGTAAATCTCGAGACAGCATGATATAGTGCAAAGCCTGCTGGGGGATTCAAAATATCTGGGTCCAAATATTAACTCTGCTGCTTCCAAATTGTATGACTTTAGGCAACTCATTTAACTTCACTGGTTCTGTTTGCTCAACCATAAATAAGTGAATTGAACTTGATATCCCACATGACGAGAGCTCTTTCAGTTCTTCTGGGTGACCACAGGCAAGCCACTTCATTTTCTTGGTGCCCAGTTCCCCAGATGTTGCAAAGGGAGGCTGAACTAGATGGTGTCTGAGGTCCCCTCCAACACTAGAGCTAGTATCCTGTGGTCCCATAAGTCACTTAACCCTTTCTGTACTTCAGTTTTCTAAGATATAACAAACAGGGGGTTGGACCAGATGACCTCTGAGTCCCTTGCAGCTCCCTTGATTTGGGGCAGAATGACCCTTCACACAGGGCCACCGCCAAGCTGACTCTTTAGCTTCATTGTGTCTCCTAGTCATGGACCCTTACTCAGCAGGCAGGTGTTTGAACACTCACCCTGTCTGACACTTTCCTTTTTAAATTATTTCTGAGTTTCCAACCAGAGATGTTTTCCCTGAATGATGACGGGCGTCATGTCACATTATTCTCGGGCTGATATGAAGAGACAGACTCTAATGGAGAGTACCACTTCTTCAGCTTCACTGCTCTGTTCTCATCACCGCCAGTTATGGTGGTGCTATTTGGGCTGGGCCCTTCTCCCCTCACAGAGTCAGAACTAAAAGTAGATGTGTCGGGGCTTATTTGGAGGGAGGGAAGAAAATGAACACAGGCTAACTGCTTAAAACCTGATGGGTGGGAGAAACTCTCCTTTGATATTTCATCTTGGAAAAGCATTGACCATGGGATCTCAGAGCCCCAACTAATGGGGCCCGTGCTCTCGCTGGTCAAATGTCAGGAGAGGGTTCTGGTACTGATTCCACAATGGCCGTCTAAAGAGCAACCTAATGCAGTTCAGGGAGCTTCATCACCTTAGGCAAGGTGCTGAACATTTGGCTACACCAGTCAGACTTCCAACTAGTGATCTTGGTAATAGGGGCAAGAGACAGAAAATATACTCTCAATTATGTTGGTGAGGGTGAGGTAGAAACTCCAGTATGCCTCAAAATTACTGAGGGGAGAGCTCACTAGAGGATAGCTACATCCCCCTGGAGGGAGGAAACATGTGAGCAGATGTTTAATGAGCCATTAGAGTGAGTCAGAAAGAAAAGCCATTCTGTCAGCATTTTCTATGTGATTGCTATGAGCAAAGAGTCAGCCCACTCATTTTAGAGGAAATTCAAAGAAAATGGACACAGCCCCTGCCCTCAAGGATCTTGCAATCCAATTGGAGACTAAAGCATATACACAAATGCACATACCCATAAACATCCCTGGCACATTTACAAAGCATTCATTTGGGAAATGCTTTATTTAGAATTCTTGAATATTGGAAGGAGCAGGAAGGGTAGGATGGTGTCAGATTGGGGCCAGTGTAGAATGTCAGGATTAAGATTCTATACTATATTTGGGATGCACTGGCTAAGCAACTCACAAGGATTCAGAATTAGGAGGCCCGGGATTACATGCCCATACCTCCTGGCAAAGGCACTCTTTTGGCTTTCAGCTTCTTCATCTGTATAAAGGAGATAATGAATGGTATTTATACTACTCATTCCTCAGGATTAATTTGAGTAAAGTGCTTTGTGGTCTTCAAAGCATGCTAGAAATATGAAGTATTCCTCTAACTGCATTTATTTTGCACCAGTTATATTCAAGAGTAGTGTGGCATCATAGCTGACTGAGGCGTAAGGAAGACCTGAGCAAATTATTTTTCATTTTACTAATCCCAGTGACTCTCAAGGGGTTTAAGAGTATCAGGAATCAAATCCTACTTCTGAGACAGACTAGCTTAGCTATATTAATCTGAGAAAGTCCCTTAGCTTCTCAGGACCCCTAGAAAACTCTTCAAGATAAGAAGTGAGCCTCAGATCTCCATTGGTGGGGGGGGATTTCCAGATCCAGGAGTTCCCCCACAGTGAGGAAATCATTGATTTTGAGGAGAGGAAATAACCAAAACCACACCAAGTACATCAATTCCAGTAGGTCTTGGAATAAATGGGAATCAGATGGTTTTGAGTTTAATAGGGGAGTCTCCCTGGAAAGCTGGTCTGTCTCCATTGAACTCTCTATTATTTCTTAATTAGGTTATTGTGCTTGGAAGTAATTTCATCATTAACCTTTTTTTAAAAATATGGACCAGATTCAAGAGTTAATTAGTCCAATTAACTCCCAGTGAGGAAAATCCCTTGCCCAATACAGTTCATCAGCACCATCAGGGCATCATTCCTCTACACCTAGAAGGGGTGTCAGTTATCTATCTATCTTAGTTAGATAGTAAGTTCTCTCTCTCTCTATCTCTCTCTCTCTCTCTCTCTCTCTAGATGAAGAAAGTGGAGCCCACAGACACCAGAACCATGGCATCTCTGATAGCCTTGTAGAGTTGTCTGGGTGCACAGAGATGTCAAATAATTCACCCAGGGTCACACAGCTAGTATATGTCAGAGGCAGGACTTGAACCCAGGTTTTCATATTAGAAGACCAGTTCTCTATCACTTAGGCAACACCACATCTCCATCTGGATCAATTCTATTAAAATATGGAGTGGCTCTTAATATTCATAAATGCAAATGGAATGGAGTCATTTTATCATGGAAGGATCTAGGTGGTGCAATGGATAGAATGTCAGACCCAGAATGAAAAAAAAAAGAATCCATTTTCAGGTGCTTTTTAGCTGTGTGACTTTTGGAAAGTCATTTTACCTCTACCTGCTTTGGTTTCCTTATCTGTTAAATGCAAATAATAAATACCCCCTACTGCTGAGTGTTATTGTAACGATCAAATGAGACGATATTTATCCTATGCCTTAAAAAAATAAAATGCTATGCAAATGCTATTATTATCAACTTTGACCTACAGAATCTGTGTGATGATGCTTTTCGATTCAATTCTATCCAATTCAACAAATATTGACCAATAATAGCTTGTTAGCATTTGTATATCACTTTAAACCTTGCAGACTGTTTCTTTGAGTTATCTCACTTCACTGAGTACTAAGTACATACCACAGTACAAAAGCATTAGGAAAACAAATATAAACAAGCAAGACAAAGAGTCCCTGCCCCCAAGGAACTTATATTCTAATAGGGAAAGACAACATATCAGGAGCCATGAGTTTGTGACAAGGAAAGTGACATGGCTGGCTTTGCAGACCTGGTTCTGAGTAAGATAAGGCTAACTCTCCATCAGGGTCCAACTTCCCATTCTCAGTCAGAATCCAGGGTTCTGGCAGGGAGAAGGAAGATGGGGATGATGGCATAGTGAGGAGAAAGGCAGGAATGGCCAGAGATACACGAGCACCTCCCAGGCATGTCATGTTGGGGATCACTCTCTGATCTAGGTCAAATTAGTTAGTGGCTATATTCTCTTTCAGCTCTCAGATTCTGTGATTCCATGACTGTTTTCCCCCATTTTTCAAATGCTTTATTAACTTCTGATTTACATCATTCATTTCCACCAGATTTTGAGTTACAAATTTTCTCCCTGTTTTTCCTCTACTCATTGCCCCAAAATAGCAGTCCCACAGGATATCCCCTCTTCCAATCTGCTCTCTACCATATTTTCTCCCATACCCCTTTTGACTTTTCCAGTAGGGCATGGTGGATCTCTATGCCCCAGTGCCTGTATATCTTATTTCCCAATTACATGTAAAAAAGTATTAATAATAGTGTGTGTGTATACACACACACACACACACACACACACACACACACATATATTTAAACATTTGATTTTAAAACTTTGAATTCCAGATTCATTCCCTTTCTCCCTTTTCACTCACCCTTACTGGTAAGACAAGCAGTTCAATGTAGGTTGTACATGTGTAGCTAATGCAAAACAATAACATAGTAAATATATTGTAAAAGACTGATTATATTTCCCTCCCTCCTCTCCCATCTCTCACTTGGTCTATTCTCTACTTTGATCCTGTCCCTTTTCAAAAGTGGATGCTTCCAACTTCCCTCCCCCCCCAGCCTACCCTCCCTTCCATCATCCCCTCTCTGATCCCCTTCCCTCCTACTCTCCTATAGGGTGAGATACCCTATTTTGTGTGTATTTCATTCCCTCTTCAAGCCAAATTCAATGGGAATAAGGTTGACCCATTCCCTTTTGCCTTCCTATTCTTCCCCTCCATTGTAACCATTTTCCCTTGCCTCTTCTTTATGAGATAGTTTACCCCATTCTGTCTCTCCCCATCTCCTTTCATTATATTCCTCTCTCATCTCTTAATTTCACCTTTTAAGTATCATTCCTTCCTGTTAAATTGGTCCTGTGCCCTCTGTCTGTGTATACCTGTATACATATGTACACACATTCACATATGTATTCATATACCCTCATATATAGACATATATATATATATATATATATGTTTCTAATCCCTTCAACTACTGACAAAAGTTTCATCAGTTACAATTGTTGTTTTTCCATGTAGGAATGTTAATAGTTCAACTTTGATAAGTTCCTTATGATTTCTTTTTCCTGTTTACCTTCTCATGCTTCTCTTGCTTCTTGTATCTGAATGTCAAATTTTCTATTCAAATCTGGTTTATTCAGCAAGAATGCTTGAAAGTCCTCTACTCCACTGAATGACCATATTTTCCCCTGAAGCATGACACTCAGTTTTGCTGGGTAGGTGACTCTTGGTTTTAATGCCAGCTCCTTTGACCTCTGGAATATCATATTCCAAGAACTTCGATCCATCAGTGTAGAAGCTGCCAGATCCTGGGTTATCCTGACTGTTTTTCCACAATATTCAAATTGTTTCTTCCTGGCTGCTTGTAATATTCTCTCCTTAATCTGGGAGTTCTGGAACCTGGCTATAATATTCCTAAGAGTTTTCTTTTTGGGATCTTTTCCAGGAGGTGATCGGTGGGTTCTTCCAAGCTCTATTTTGCCCTCTGTTTCTAAAACATCAGGGAAGTTTTCTTTGAGAACTTCCTGGAGTATGATTTCTTACTTTGATCATGGCTTCCAGTTAGTCCAATAATTTTTAAATAATCTCTCCTGGATTTTTTTCCTGGTCAATGCTTTTTCCCATGAGATATTTCACATTGCATTCTATTCTTTCATTTGTTTGGATCTGTTTAACAGCATCTTGATTTCTCATAAAGTCATTAGCTTCCATTTGCTCCAATCTAATTCTGAAGCAATGATTCTCCTCATTGAGCTTTTGAGATCCTTTTTCCATCTGGCAAATTCAGCTTTTTAAGGCATTCTTCTCCTCATTGGCTTTTTGATCCTCTTTTGCCATTTCAGTTAGTCTATTTTTTAAGGTGTTATTTTCCTCAGTCAGGCTGTTGACTCTCATTTTGTAATTTTCTTGCATCATTCTCATGATTCCATGATACTTTTCCTCCCATCACCCCACTGAGGGAGACAGTGTGAATAGTAGTATCTCCATTTAATGGATGAAGAAATTCTGACCCCGAAAGAGAAGCTTTGCCCAACCAATAAGCAGCAGTGATAGGATTCATACCTCCTTCTAACTGGACTCCCACCCCACCCCTCCTTACTCATTCAGGGAAGTGGGTGGTACTGGCAAAATCCTAGGGAAAGGAAGCTAGGAAATCTTACCTACATCCATTTAACCTCTCCCTGCCTTGGTTTCCTCATCTGAAAATGCTCATAATAGCCCCTGCTCTTCCTATACCACAGGCATATCATAAAAACCCAATGGTCCAAAGAACATATACTTTCTTATCATATAAATACAACAGATAACAATATCTTAGTGATCAGAACATCCAGTAACAGGTAGCAATAGATAATGTGGGTAAACCTCTCTTTCTGGGCAGTCAATCATAGGTTTTGATCTAAAAGAATCTGAGATGTCATCTAATATAGCCTCCTCATTTTGCAGAAGGGGAAACTGAGGTCTAGAGCTATGGAATGGCTTGTCACAGTTTGCAAAATTAGTAAGTCTTAGAGGTAAGATCTGAACCAAGGTCCTTTGACTCCCAAACTTTCTACTGCAACAAACTGCTTTCCATGGGCTATATGTCACAGTAGAGAAATGAGCCTTGGGTTGGGAATCAGGAGGCTCTGGTTGAAATCCTAGCTCTGACACTTCCTAGCTGTGTGATTATAGTCAAATGACTTCACTTCCCTGACCCATCACTGACATTACTTCAGAAGGTTCTCCTTCTGAGTTCTGACATTCTCATAAGATTCTAGGATCAGAGCTGGAAAAAATTTTAGAGATGACTTGGTCTAGCCACAATTTGTCCAAAGTCATATAGCAATGAATTAGCAGAGCTGAAGTTCAAACCCAGGATTCCAAGTGCAGGACTTCCCCTCCTCCCCCCATAACATGATATTTTTATTAGAATGTCTTTGTCTTTTTTTTTCTTTTTAAACTCAGTGTTACTAATGATTATCTTCCTGAGTGATGCTTGTATTGTTATAAAGAATTGGAGCCAGATTAATCCAAGGCAAAGAAATAAAATGGGATTATCGTGATTGGGATCATTAGATGCCTGTGGCCTTGGGTGAATATTAAATGAGGAGTCAATAGGAAAAGGCTAATTCCCCTATCTGATGTACAAGATTCCACCTCTGTGGCATTTCCTCTCCTATAATCTTGTCTTCCTCTTCATTTGCTAAGCTGTCCCTGCCACACCAGCCATGAAGAGTAAGAAGCTATTGACTGTCATTTTTTCTGCAATCCCTAACCAGTGGTGGAGCTCCCCCAGCCCCCCCCAAAAAAGGGATCACTTAATCTTTCAGTAGGGCAGCTAGGTGGCACTGAGCCTGAAGTCAGCAAGACCCAAGTTCAAATCTGGCCTCAGACACTTATTAGCAGTGTGACCTTGGGCAAATCACTTCATCCTGTTTGGCCCAGTTTCCTTATCTATAAAAATGAACTGGAGGAGGAAAATGACAAAGAATTCTAGTATCTTTGCTAAGAAAAGCCCAAATAGTGTCCTGAAGAATCAGATAAACACTGAAAGGACTGAACAACAACAAATTTTTCAGAAAGTTAAATCATCTCCTTTCCCTCATAGCCATGTCATTTAAAAAAAAGGATAATGCTAGATATATGGGATGCCATATGAAGCCTGCAAGATTACTGGCTCTGGGATCAGAGGTCCTGGCTTCCAAGTCTTTCTCTGTTACATAAGATTATAGCTAGGTCTGGAGAGGACCTCAGCAATCACCCACTGAGTCCAACTATTTCATTTTATGGATAAGGAAACTGAGGCTCCAAGAAGGAAGGACCTTCTTTAGGACATAAATACTAACTGAAAGGACCTATGTCTTCTGACTCTCAATCCAATAGCCTCTTTTCACTGGACTGCTTTATGTTGCTCAGTCATATTCAGTCTTGTCTAACTTTTCATGATCCCACTTGAGGTTTTCTTGGCCAAGGTACTGGAGTGATTTGTCATTTCTTTCTCCAGCTCATTTTACAGATGAGGAAACTGAGGCACATAAAGTTAAGTGACTTGCCCAGGGTCACACAGCTAGTGTCTGAGGCTGTATTTAAACTCAGAAAGATGAATCTTCCTGACTCCAGGTTGAACACTCTATCCATGGTGCCACCTAGCTACCCATAACTGGACCACTACTGTTTCCAGAAATCTATGGATTTTACCTCGGCCAATTTATGTCCTCCACACCCAAGTCCCTGATGGGTTTCATCTATAAAATGAAGGAGCTGTATTAGATGGTCTGCAAGGTTTTTTCCAGTGGTTGTTGGTCTTACATTCTTGAAGAGGACCAGTGACATCCCAAGGGTGATGACATGGTGTGAACTGGATATGAGGGGACAGAGCTGTGCAAAGTAATCATCCTCACTCTCTTCTCTCCAGAGTCATAGAAATTCAGTGGCAGGACAGTGGCAGGTCAAGGCAATTGGGGATGGCCTGGGATGTAGTGGATGACCTTGGCCTTTCTAAATTAAGACCTTTCCCAGTTCCCAGTTTGTCTGACATCATGCCCATTTAATGACTGAGGGCTAGTAATTGAGACAAAAGATGACTCTATTTACCACCACAAAGATATCATTCTGGGAGGGGAAGACCCTTAGAGGGGGAGTATCATTTTATATAAGGTTTTAGGATATTCCCAGCTGCTTGGTATTCACTGTCTCACTTACTAGAGACAAGGGAGGCCTCTGCCCAGGGATCCTGCTACCTGGGATATTGCTGGATCAAGCCTCGATCCCACTGAGACTTGGATGCAATTTCCTCTGCTGCCAGAGGCCAATGAGCCATGGAGAGCCCAAAGGCAGAACATGTGGGCAGTGTAATCTCAGGTTAAACAAACAAAAAAACACTGAGTAAAACTTCATAAGAGAGAGATCCTTTAAGAAAGGCCACAGTTGATTTTCTTGATCAAATCTGGCAAACTATTTCTGATTTTGGTTAATGGATACTTTGTTAGCTAGAAAATTGTTGAGGCCTGGGAAAGAGATAGACACAGAGAGTTTTCAGGCTTAACCTTGGGTAAAATTGTGGAAATTAACAGAATCTTTGGCATCATCATTGCCCCTTAGCAGCTGTGTCCTTCTCCATGGGACTTCCATTCTGCACTTGGGGTTAAGGCAAGGTCTTTAAAAAAAGGCCAAGGTTTCTCACTTCATCTGGGGACAGTTTTTCCACTGGACCCAGACTTCTCTGGAGGAGAAAATGAGGCTGGTGACTCTGCACAGTCCTACCTCACTAGAATCCAATTCACTTGCATGTCATGGCATCACTTCCCTGATGTCACGGTCCTCTTCCAGAACTAAGGATGAACCATTCTGCATTAGTGCTAAAGAGTTCAGATAGACAGGATGAATGACTATTTTGAGAATGCAGAAGCATTTGAGGACATCCTCAATGGCAGGAACTTCTGGTGTGGGAATTACTTGCACCAACGTAGATTCCTACCTGATGCTCTTTCTATGACTTGACAGTTGCATTGTAGGGAATTGTCTGAAGCCCAGAAAGGATAAGTGATAAGCCCAAAGTCATAAGCTAGTAAGTATCTGTCAGTCAAGAGGTATTAATGATTTTAAAACTTTGAATTCCAGATTCATTCCCTTCCTCCCTTGTCACTCACCCTTATTGGGAAGATAAGCAGTTCAGTATAGGTTGTACATGTGTAGATAATGCAAAACAATAACATAGTAGATATATTGTAAAAGACTGACTATATTTCCCTCCCTCCTATCCCATCTCCCACTTGTTCTATTCTCTACTTTGATCTCTTCCCTTTTCAAAAGTGGGTGCTTCCAACTTCCCTCCCCCCCAGCCTGCCCTCCCTTCTATCATCCCCCCTCTGATCCCCTTCCCCCCTACTCTCCTATAGGGTGAGATGCCCTATTTTGTGTGTATTTCATTCCCTCCTCAAGCCAAATTCAATGGGAATAAGGTTGACCCATTCCATTTCGGCTTCCTATTCTTCCCCTCCATTGTAACCTTTTCCCTTGCCTCTTCTTTATGAGATAGTTTACCCCATTCTGTCTCTCCCCATCTCCTCTCATTATATTCCTCTCTCACCTCTTAATTTCCCTTTTTAAGTATCATCCCTTCCTGTTAAATTGGTCCTGTGCCCTCTATCTATGTATACCTGTAAACATATATACACACATTCACATATGTATTCATATGCCCATATTCCCTCATATATAGATATGTATTTCTATTCCCTTCAACTATTTTCATACTGACAAAAGTTTTATCAGTTACAATTATTGTTTTTCAATGTAGGAATGTTAATAGTTCAACTTTGCCGGGCTGTCCTCAGCGGGAGGTTAGCTTCTCTGTGTCATTTTGTGGGTTGTGTAGCTCCAAAGTTTGTTTAGAGTCCCCTTTTTGCATGGATTGGGGAAGGTGGAAGCTGGAGCCCAACAGAGGTCCTGCTTCTACTCCACCATCTTGACTCCGCCCCCCAAGAAGTATTAATGATAAACAAAATGTGCTTAGTTGCAGATGATAGAAAGGCAAAACCAATCCTTCCTGACAAGAAAATGCCCCTAATAAGCAAATCCTGTGGATGTAGATTTGTATGGACTAGACTGGAGGGAATCTTAGAAGCAAGACCTTAGCAATGGTGCTGTTGGTGGTGAGTGGCCTAGAAAGGGGTTCTGTCAAGGAAAGAATTTGAAGTTAGGCAGAGAAAGGATTTGAATATTGTCTCATTGACTTCCAACATAGCACTATCCAATGTACCATGCCGTAGCTGGGGGGTGGGGATGGTATTATCCCTGTCTTTTACAGATGAGAATGAGGTCCAAGAATGGGGAGCAAATTTCTCAGCTCCATGCATCAAGTAAATGGCAGAGCTGGGCCTAGCATTGGTGTTCAGATGGGGAGCCATATTAGATAAACTCCACTGAACGCTGCTCAATCTTACTGCTTTGCTTCTTTTTTTCTCGCTAGTGCATAGCAAAACCTCTCTGCTTTCTAATCCTGTGTGAGTCACATAAATGATGCAGAGGCTGTATAATTAAGTAAATGTAATAAATAATGATAACAAGGGCAGCAATAGCTCAAGTCTTTGCTTACACATCTCACTGGACGCTCAGAACGATTCTTCAAAATAGACAAGGCACCATTGAAAGAACATGGGCTTTAGAGTCAGAGAAACTGGGTACAAATTGAGGCTGAACTGTGTGACATTGCTCACCTAACCTCTGGAGGCCTCAGTTTATTAAAGTGTAAAGTGAGGATGTAGGAGTTGACAATCTCTAAAGTCTCCTCCATTTCTGCATCTATAATTTAGTTTTTGAATCATTTTGGTCATTCCCAACTCTTTGTGACCCTATTTAGGATTTTCTTGGTAAAGATACTGGAACAGTTGGATATTTCTTTCTCTAGTTCATTTTACAGATAAGGAAACTGAGGCAAACAGGGTGAAAAAGTTATCCAAGGTCACATATCTAGTAAATGTCTGGGACTGGATTTGAACTTAGAAAGATGAGCCTTCCTGACTCCCAGTCTAGTACACTGTGGCACCACCTAGTTGCCCTCTAGGTCTATAATCCTCCTTGTATATTCTTGGGCTTCAGCACTGTGGCCCTCAACTGTATCTTCTGTAAAATGAGGAGGTTGGAGAAGATGACCCCTAAGGTGAGTCCCAGCTCTAAATTCTCCATCTCCGTCTTAGAGACTAGGAAACAGGCTCCATGAGAGGATAGAGCATTCCTAATTGTGCTGCCCAAGCCTGGGTCCTGAGCCACTTCTCTGCCTTGGTCTTCTTCCTGTCCTCCCTCAGGCCTTTTCTTTCCTAGCTAGTTGTCAAATTAGAAAGTGATTGGATAGACTAATTTGAGCTCATGTTTTAATAGCTGAAAATTGGTTTAATGGGTTATCCCTCCCAGAAGTATGTGCCCTTTAATAGGATAATTCAAGGGAATGAATGAATCCATTGATTTGTAAGTGATAATTGAGCACCTTGAGGTAATGGGGAGGGGTGGTGGAAAAAAAATGTTAAATTGGGGATGCAGAGGACCTAGGTAGGAATTTTATTCAGCATGACTGCTTGGGACTCAGTTTCCTCATTTTTAAAATAATGGAAGTTCCTCCCCAGGTCTGTATTTGTGATCCTGTTTTCCTAATACAAACAAGGCACAGCAGGACAATTATAGCTCAATTTATATGGCACTTGAGGATCTTCAAAGGATTTTATATACATTGCTTCACTGGATCCCCATAATAGCCCTGGGAGGAAGATAGTTCAATCATTCCCAGCCCTGTTTGCAATTGAAGATGTTTAGGTTCAAGAAGATCAAGGCCACACACACAAACTTCAGTGGTAGTATTTGAACCTAGCTCCTCTGACCCTAGTGTGGATGTGCTTCTCTGTACCACATCGCCTCTTTGGTTCATTATAGCAGGGGTGGAGAATCTTCAGCCTGGAGGCTACATGTGGGCTTCTAGGTCTTCAAGTGCAGCCTTTTCACTGAGTTCAAGTTTTATAGACCAAATCCTTGTCTTAAGGGGATTTGTTCTGTGAAGTGTGGAGTCAGTCAGAGGGCTGCCCTTGGGGACCTAGAGGATCCTCACCCATGATTTATACTTTGAGGTATGGGGATCAAGGAAACATAATTATCCAGCCATGTTATGAAGGTATTTCTAAAGGATTCACATGTCAGATCTCATTTTCTCATGGCTTATGAAGACACTTTGTGGGAGCTATAGTGGAGGGTAAGGCTAATCACAGTGTATTGCTTCCCTAGAACAATCAAACCTCTTAGCAGGTCAAGGTAGAGGAATACAGCATACTATGCTATGCTATGCTATACTGTACTGTACTGTACTATAATATACTATACTGTACTATTCCATATGGTACTATACTATACTGCACTGTACTATACTGTACCATACTATATGGTACTATACTATACTGCACCGTACTGTACTATATGGTACTATACTGTACTATACTATAATATACTGTACTATACTGTGCTATACTATACTGCACCATACTGTACTATACTATATGGTACTATACTGTACTATATTATAATACACTGTACTATACTGCACTCTACTACACTGTACCACACTGTACTATACTGTATTATGCCACACTGCATTGTACTATACTATAATGCACTATACTGCCCTATACTGTACTGAACAATACTATACTGTACTATATCACACTGCTCTGAACTATACTGTACCGCAATATATTGTATTGTACCACACTGTACTATACTGTACTGCATTATACAATAATGTACTATAGTGTAGTATGCCATACTGCACCATACTGTACTATATTGTACTGTACCATACCGTACTATACCACACTGCACTATACTATACTGTTCTGTACTATACTATATTGTACTTCATTACACTGTACTGTATTGCGCTGTACTGTACTATACCTCACTACACTGTGCTTCACTATACTGTAATGTACTATACTGTACTATATTACACTGCACTATATGATACTGTACTATACTGCACTATACGGCGTTATACTACACTATAGTATACTGTATTATACTATACCATACTGTACTATACTACACTGCACTATACTCTACTACAGTATACTGTAGTACATTGCTAACTCCTGCCTTCAAGGAGCTTGCATGGAAGACCAGACAAACACAGGTCACTACAAGACACAGCCTGACATGGCCTGTACATCGGTGAAGGGCAAGCAAACCATGCTGGTGAGTCCTGAGAGGGAGGAAAGATCATGAATGGCAGTAGTGATCAGGGAAGTTTTCCTGGAGGAGGTGACATCTGAGCTGATCTTTAAAGGAGGGGTAGATATTCTGTGGACAAAGAAGAGGTGTGGATTGAGCCAGGAAGGGAATGCCAGATGGAGGGAATCACTTGAGAAAATATCTGGAGGTGGGAGAGTATAGTCTGTGTTTTGTGGGCAGAGAGTTATCCAGTTGGGCTAGAATATACAATGCTGCAGGAGACCAGGGATAGGATCATATCTATGCATGAAGCAGATGAATCAGCAGTTGTCCGAATCATGTGTAGGAAGCGGAGAGAGGAATGGCAGGGAGTGGGTCGAGATGTTCTGGCAAAGATAACAATGCATCTATAAAGTCTTTCACAAACTGTTGTCTTGGTCTATCCCTTTAGGTGTGCTCTGTCAGGGCTGGGCTTACCCCTTGTTTATGGCACTGAGAATGGAAAAAAGTTGTAAGGCTGTTCCTTATATTTATATATCTACTTCTATGTGTTTCCCTAGAGAGAATGTGAGCTCCTTGAGTGTGGGGAGTCTTGGCTTCAGTATTTGTTTTTGTTAGTTCTGCTTTTCTTTAGTCCTTATACTTCAGCAAAGGGACTGATACAAAAGCAGGTGCCTAATAAATGCTCAGCTTGATTGAGTTGCAAAATTAGTGCTGGACCAAATGGTCTTGAAGATTCCCCTGAGCCCTAATATTCTACCAGTCCGTGAGCACAGGAACGGGCGCCACGTTAGCAATTCTCCCTCTGTTCAGTCTGCAGAAGGTTTTCTGGGATCAGCAGATCTAGAGCTGAAAGGGACTGGAGATACAATCTAGTCCAACTCTTTCATTTTCGAGATGAGGAAACTGAGCTGTGGGAGAGAATTTGCTTGCCTTATTTCTTCCCTATTTCTGCCAAGGGCAACTTCCAGGCACTTGGGCTTGTAACCTCGGAATCATCCTCACCTGCTCAGTCCTCTTACCCTGTGTGTCCAATCAGATGATAATTGTCCTTTTCTTTCCACTCATCATTGTCATCATCATCATCACCATCATTATCATCATCACCAACATTTATAGAATACTTACTGTATACCAGTCACTGTGCTTAGTACTTTACAAATCTTATCTCATTTGAGCCTTATAGAAGTCCTGGGTAGTAGGTGCTATTATTATCCTCATTCAACAAATGAGGAAACTGAGGCAAACAGAAGTTAAGTGACTTGTCCAGGGCCACACAGCTAGTAAGTGTCACAGGCCACACTTGAACTCAGATCTTTTGGACTCAAATTAGTGCTCTCCCCACAGCACCATGTAACAGCACTCACATAAGCACCATCCTAATTCAGGCTGCCCGAAATTTCCACAGCCCTAGTGGTTTTGAGGAAGGACGACAATCAGTGTGTTCTGGGGGGTTCATGGGTCATAGGATTATAGGACCATTGATTCCATACTTCCCCCTCATTTGACAAATAAGGAAACTGAACCATGGAAAGGGGGAGGGACTTGTCCAACTGGAAAGCCTGGGGTGAGGGGCCAGTTCAGCCAGGAGATGGCTGACAACTTCCAGGCATGGTGAAAATTCTGCTTTATCCACAAACCAAGTTCACTGTCAATGGCCTTTCCCTTGGGACAGTTGGGTACATGCCAAGAAGTGTGATTATAACTTCCAAAGGATGCTGGTTCTTCAGGCAAGCATCAACCGTAGCGTTTATTAACTGGCAGCAGGAGAGAGATTGTCTCATCTTGTCAGCTATTTCAGGCATCACTGCACCCAGCTTTGGGCGCAGATCGTGTTATAGACACCAGGGCTGAAGTTACCTGCAGGTAGGTTGGAGGGGCGTAAGGAAAGCATGAAGCCCTGAGATTTTCAAGCTGCTGGAGTTCAGTGAAAACAAACCTCTTCTTTATATCATGCCGTGGAGAAAACCCTGCCTTGGAATCAGAAGACATCAGCTCTAAGTCTGGTCTCTCTGACCCTTGGATCATAGATGTAAAGCTGGAAGACTAAACTAACCTCTCCACAGCATCCTGGATCTGTATCTTAAAAGCCATTACTCCAAGTTCCTCATTTTACAAATGAGTAAACTGAGGCTCAGGAAACTAATCTCTTAATAGCATCCAGGGCTCATTACTCGTGAGGTGGCCCTCCCATATATCAATCTGTTGGGTGACAGCAAATCATAGAGGGAGTCTCCTAAGGCACAGAAGAATTGTCAACTGTATTGGTTTAGGGGACTTCCCTGCCCCCTCCACTTCCCACCACTGACAGAGGCAGTGTGGTTGACAGTGCTGAATAATGAATACGGTTTGAAATCAAGAAAATCCTGATTTTAGGATCTGGCTCTAACATTTACTATGTGACCCTAAGCAAGTGTCTTACCTTCTCTGAACCTCAACTTCCTCATCTATAAAATGAGAATAGCAATAGCACCCACCTCTCAGTGTTGTTGTGAGGAATCAAATGAAATGTATTTGAATGAAATTAATTATAATTTTCAAACTTTAAAATAAAAAAAAAATAGGGGCAGCTTGGTGGTATAGAACACTGGCCCTGAAGTCAGGAGGAGCTTAGTTCAAATCTGACCTCAGGCACTCACTAACTCTGTTACACTGGGCAAGTTACTTGACCCCAATTTGTTTCCAAACTCCCCCAAAAGAAGTCTTAAAAATATTTAGAGACAGCATGGTTTGGAGCAGAGATGTCAAACTTGGGGCCTCCGAGCCTCAAGCTGCCAGAAACTCCCCTATAAAATGTAATTGGGAAATGCTTGACAGAGTGAGCAAAAATAAAATACAACATAGGAATTGTTAATTTTTAAGCTTTTTTTGTTATATTGTTAAATTTGCTAATTGGTTTTCTAACTCAATATGTGGCCTACAGTTTCTATTTGAGTTTAACACTACTTATGTAGAGGATTAAAAAGCTGTCCTTAGAGACTTGAGGCAGCTAGGTAGTGCCATAGTAGATGAAGTGCTGGGCCTGGGGTCAGGAAGATTCATCTTCCTGAGTTCAGATCTAGTCTCAGACACTTACTAGCTGTGTGACCCTGGGCAAGTAATTTAATCTTGTTTGCCTCAGTTTCCTCATTTTTAAAATGAGCTAGAGAAGGACTTGGCAAACCACTCCAGTATCTTTGCCAAAAAGCAAACAAACCCCAAATGGACTCATGAAGAGTTAGACATGACTGAAATGAATGAACAGCAACAAATAGAGACTTGAACTTGTGTTCAGGGCAGACTTCTTTTCCATTTTTTTGGATGGGGGAAGGCAGGACAATTGTGATTAAGTGACTTGTCCAAAGTCACACTGCATAAATGTTAAGTGTCTGAGGTCAGATCTGAACTCAGGTCCTCCTGACTCTGGGGCCAGTGTTCTATTCCCTGCACCACCTAGTGTCCTCCAAGTCCCACTTCTGACACCTATTGATTCTATGACTCTGAGCAAGTTACTTAACCTGTGAATGCTTCAAGAAACTCTAAGGCCATAACTATGGATAAGATGCCAACATGTATTAGTACAAAATGCTTCGTCATCTGGAAGTTCTCTTTTACCAAGGAAATCACAGGTTTAGTTGTTATCCTTAATAAATGTTAGCTATTTCCATTAATCACAAATGTTGGAAGCATTGAATTATAAATGAACCAATTTTGCTTTATTTTCTTTACTACATGTTAGAGCAAGTCTTTATACCCCATCTCCTCTTGCCCAAGGCCAGCAGTAGCCATTGGCCCACACTTCCACTCACAGCATGGCAGTGATCGTACTCTTACCTTTCTAGTCCAAATCACTGACAGTTATGTTTTGGACTCTAATCTAAGGGGCCTTCTTAGCAGCAGGAGGAAGTAAAAAGATACCTAATCTACAAACATGAATCAGCTATGGAAGAGGCAATCAGTTGGTAAACAAGCATTTATTAATTACCTCCTGTGTACCAGGCACTGGGCTACATGATGGAAACCCTGCCCTCAAGGAGCTCCCAGTCTGATGGTAGAGACAACATGCAAACAGCTATGCATAAACAAGCTCTGGACAGGATACTTAGGGATGATTTACAGAGGGAAGGTCCCAGCCTTAAGGGGGATGAGAGAAGGCTTCTGGTAGAAGGTAGGATTTGGTTGGCTTGGAAGAGACTGGGGAAGTCCAGAGGCTGAGATGAGGAAGGTGAGAGGCAGTTTCAATCCCACGCTGTACGGCAAATGCTAACCAATAAAGATTTAGAGTCATTACAATCAGTTGAGAGGCGAACATTCATGAATTATTGGGACATTTGCAATAGAGCTGCTCATTAGCTATTAAGCATTCACTTCCATTGAGTACATGTTGATCCATTCCAAGTGAACCCTTTTCTTTCTGGAGGTTTTTCTTTCTTTCTTTCATTGTTTTCTTCTATGCCAGCCTGCATAACAAACAACCACCCTGGCTCTTTCTGTCAAAATTGCTCCTATAGCCAATACTCTGGTGCTTGGATGGACAAGAGGAGGAAGACAATGCCTTCCTTTTGAGCTCCTGCAAGGTCCTGTACCCAATCAGGTGACACCCCACTCCCCGCCCCTCCTCCCCGCACCGCTTGCATAGGAGGCCATTGCTCCCCAAGTCAGCCTCAATGGGGAGAAAAGCATTCCCTCAACAACTTACACGGTGTAGAGTTGCTTTTAAACTTTAAGTAAGGAAGAAAAATCCTGAGGGATGGAGATTGCCTCTTTTGCATATCTGCAGAACACTGTCTTAACAGTCAAATAGAAAAATCCTTATGACAGACAGAAAAAGCAGTCACAAGATATCTGTGCCTTCTTTAAAGATAAGGGGAAGGTTCTTTCCATCACATAACCTCCAGAGGGTGCTACAGTAGGAAAACAGGTGATCCCCCCCAGTCTGTTCCATTTTCTAGATAGCTAAGACAGTTCTGTAAAGTATGTGAAGGGACAAGGTCTGCTTTAAATGACATATTCAGGATCAGATGTCAATTTTCAGATAAATACATTATTCAAAATTAAGAAAAAAGGAGATGATATGATGGCTGAATTAATGACTGTGATATTATTGATTCATTAAAAATAAGAACAATGTTTTTTTAAAATAGATTTCAGCATACTAAATAGTTATAACCCTTCAACTACATGTAATGAAAAGTCCCAGAAAGTCATCTCTTACAAACTGACTGAGGGCAGATCCCTGCTTAAAAATGACATACACCAAAATATAGATGAGAACCTAACAGTCAGAATTTATTGAAACCAGAGCATTATTACAGACAGAACTCTTACTCGCAATTGGCCAGAGATGACATTGATCTGTTAAAAAAGAATATTTTTAATATATTTCAGCATACTAAATAGTTATGACTTCCCAACTTCATGGAATGAAAAACCTTCAAACTATACAGATCTAATAAAGGAAATAAATCCATGTGGGAGCAGGATGAAGCTCCTCTCATCCCTGTGATTCTGTCAGCACCTGGAGTTGTCTCAAAGTTGCTTGCTATAAGCCACAGAGGATGAGCTGACAACCCAATACTTCTATTCAGTTGCACAAAAGTCATTTTCATCCACCTGTGCATTAATTGGCAGAACACAAATATAGAAGAATAGCACCATAGCAGCTTGTCCTGGGATCATTTCTAACTAAACTATATTGAAAGGTGAGTCAGAATTCAACAATGACGAAACAAGAACCACAAACATGTTGAGATGGCATGTTTGGGGTCTGCAGAAAGGTTGACATGCATATCTGCATTGGTGCCATGCACTGGATCGTCCACTGGTGGGCCCCTCACCCAGCTCTTTCTCAAGGCTAAGATAGGACAAAGCCAAGTTAGGTGTCTAGTTCCAAACAAGCTGAAGAAAAAGTCAGGTTTATTGGTTCCTTTCCCACAAGGGTAAATGATCATAGAGGGAGCACAGGGACAAAAAATCTTAGAACCAAGAGCAAAAAAAGAAAGAGTTTTAGCAACTGATCCAGAGAGGACAGTGAATACCAGAGAAGGACCTCTTGATTTGGTCCATGTTAGAGGAGAGTCAGGAATAGAGTAAGGATTTGACCCAAGTCTTCCAACTTCAGACCCTCATCCTTTTTTCTTCTCCTTCAAGACACTAGCTCAATTAGTACAGAGACCTGGGGGCAGGAGCAGGGCTGGGTGAATAAGAATATCAGAAGTCAATAGATGTGTCTATGATAACAGCTTCCAAACCCTTACTTATTGTCTTGGACAGGTCTATGTCAGAAATCATGGGACTCTGATGACCAGTTAGTATTGGAGGGACCCTAAAATTTAATTTCCCAGAGAGTACAGAGAACAGATTTATTTGGGGGGGGGAGGGACTATAGGCAGGGGAATGACTTTAAAGAGGTATAAGAAACAACCTTTCTGTAGAAAAGCACTACATTGACACTGTACTGAACAAGGTAAATCTGAATTTGATGCATGTTTTATCTTGGCTTTATGTTTGTCCAGGAAGGTTGAGATAGTTGTCGGGCAAATTAGAGTCACTTTGTAACTGGTGGCACAGATGGTCACGTTCCGGTTGTCAGGAAACTGATGACCAATTATTGTTTGTAGTGTTTTACACAGAAAAATACCAGTCAGGTTCCAACCTGACCCTCTCTCTCCCTCCACAACTTTGCCCCTGTTGTCTATCATTTCCTTCTGTCTGCAATACTCAAACCTTTCCTACTTTGTGACTTTGCATCCCCGTGGGGGACCATTTGCCACCTTGGGAAATTGACAAAGCTTTTCGAGCACTTGGTTCACGGTTTATGACTGAGGAGATACCCAGGCCACATGGTTAGACTGCTGTGGCCCTGGGTTCCTTAGGAGCAAAATAAAGCTGGCAAATACTTTTCTACAGCAGGTGGGGCATAAGACAATGTGTGCTCATCAGAGAATGAGTTAAGTTTCTCCTAAAAAAGTTACTCTGTTCTGAAAGTGATATATTTTAAGTGTTATTGATATGTTTTGTTTTCTCATTGAATGCATTTAAAATATGCCCCCTTCCTTTCCTCTCCAACTCAGTGAGCCTTCTAATGTAACCAAGAGAAAAATGGAGCAGTTCAATAAAACCATTGAACCCAGTGATCACATCTAATGACATATGCAACATTCCATACAAATAGCAATCAACAGGTATCTATTAGGTGCTCACTATATGTCGGGAAATGTGCTAGACACTGGGCATGCACATATAATGAATGAAGTAATCGTTACTAGTAAATTGCTTACATTCCAATAGGGGAGAAAACAAATATGTGTATCTGTCATCAATTTATACAGGTACACACATATGTACATACATATAATAAAGAAGGAAAGTGTTGCCATGAAAATGTTATCTGTGGAACCTTATTTCCTATCTTTGGCACCCTCAAGATCTTTGCCTAGCAGGGGAATCTTGTATGAACATTTGAGGCTTAGTTACAAATTGCTATCTAGAGTGGTTGAACCCAGTCCTAACTCCATCAGTAGGGCATAAATGTTTTTGTCTTACAGTAGCCTCTCAAACATCCTTTCTTTCCAATTTTTGTCATTATTAGTAATTTGCAGGGTATGCAGTGAAACCTAAGAGATGTTGAAGTAGCATTTCTCTTAGTAATGAGGATTTAGGGCACTCTTTCATATGTCTTATTTTGCAATTCCTTTTTTTTAAAGAGGTGTTTGGTTATATTTTTATGGCAATGACAACAATAACAACTACTAGTAGATGTTACTACTATTTCAACTATCCCTATTGCTACTACTACTACTACTACTACTACTACTACTACTACTACTACCATGACCACCATCACCACTACCGCTATCACAACTACAGCTATGACTACTAACTATTACCTAATCATTATCTAGCGTTTTGCAAATTGCTTTACATATATTATCTTCTCACATTCATTGTGGAATAGTTCTTGGTCATATATATTTGTGATAATTCCCTATATATCTTAGATATTAGACATTTTCAGAGATACTTATATAAATATTTTCCCCAATTAATAGTCTCCCTACTTATCCTAGTCACATTAAAATTGGTCTTATCAAAGATTTTTAATTTCATGTCATTAGAATTGTGAAGCTGGCATAATGGAATGAGTCTTGGACTTGGACTACAGAGCCTTGGCTCTCACATCAGTGTTGTGATTCCGGGAAAATCACATTGTCTCTCTGAGTCTCAGTTTTCTCATCTATAAAATGGAGACACTTGCATTTTCTACCTCATGACATTGCTGTGAGGAAGCACATTTTAATTCTCAAAAGTTGCATTTCAACACAAGATACTCTTACTATTACCACTGAGTTCAACCTTCCCCAGCCATTTTACATATGAAAAGGTTGAAGAAAGCTACACAGATGATAGGATTGTGAATTTACATCTGCAAGGGGACTTTTGAGTACAAGATTGCCATTTTTGAAGAGGAGAGTGAGACTGGGAGAGGTTAAGGGAATTGCAGAATCCCATAAGGAGTGTCAGAAGCAGAATTTGAAGCTAGATCTCCCTGCCTCCATTTTAAATACTTTATTCATTACTCTATGCTAACTTCAGAAAGTCTAAGGAGTTATTCAAGGCAAGGCTGGGATGAGATTCTAGGTCTTGATTTCTAGCTCAATATTCTTTCCATGACATCACTAATGAATTTCTTGGTGGATTTCCTTTCCCTACCATCCCAATGCTCTCTCCATCCCCTTGGTATCTACCTTCAATATAGTTAGTGCCAAATATCATTATTTAACTATTTAAGGATCTGTGATTTCATTAATGTTGGTCTTCTTTTAACCAAGTACAGACCAAAGGTTCTGTAGACACACATAATGTATTGTTGTGCCCCTCCCCCCATATTAATCACCTTTGATATATCCCTTGATACGGAGCATTACACTTTTGGACAGTTCTAATTGTTAGGAAGTCTTTCCTTATTACAATCAAAATAGCAGTAATAATAATAATTAGCATTTATATAGTGCTTTAAGGTATGCAGAGTTCTTTAATCTCACTTCATCCTCACAACCCTGAGAGGTAGGTATTCTTAATATTCCAATTTTACAGATGAAGAAACTGAGGCAGACAGAGGGCTGCCCGGGATCACACAGTTAGGAAGTATCTGAGTTCAGATTTGAACCTTCCTCACCATAGGCACAGTGTTCTAGTTACCACATCACCTAGCTGTCCCTGAAACTTCCGGGCATTGTCTTTTGGTCTGCTCTTGAGGGACAAGCAAAATATGTCCATGTGATGGCCTTTAGTCACACGAAGACAGATAAATTGGCCTCTACCTCATCATTTTCTCATCTAGAAGCCAAGCTTTTCCAGGTGTTTTAACTGATTCTCATATGTCACAAGCCCCAATCTTTTACAACATCCTTGTTCCCTTCTCTTGGACAATCTCTATCTTGTCAGAGTCCTTTCTGAGATATAAAACTGAAAATCCCACCTAATGCTCAGATTATGGCTTCCCCAGGGCAGAGACTCTCAATTTAGTCTGAGGTGGTGGGAGTAGTAGTAATAGCAATAGTGATGGTGGGAATAGAAGTAAGGTCACCTATGACATTTTGCCTCATATTAAGACTGTAGTTCAGTGAAATCGAGACCACTGAATGGCACAGTGATAGAATGCTAGGCTTAGGGTCAGGGATGCCTGAGTTCAAATTCAACCTCTGAAGTTTACTAGCTGTATAACCTTGGATGAGTTATTTAACCTCAGTCGGCTTCAATTTCCTCATCTGTAAAATGGGAATAATAATAATAATACCTATCTATGCAATTAGGGAATTATTAATTTGTTAATACAAAAGGATGCATTTCAGGTAGTAAATTATGTAAAACAGCAAAAAAAATTGGGATAATAATGAAAAATAGGGCCCATCTCCTAATATTATTGCAAAGATCAAAGGTGCTAATATGTGTAAAGTGCTTTGCAGACAAAGTGCTATGTAAATGCTGGCTAGCTATTACTACTATGAAACAGTAGGTAGTTTGATTATGTCCTGCTGCCTAATATGCCTACTCCATCTTTTACTTGCCCTTGCTTGTTTTTTTTATCCCATGCATAGTAGTTTACGTTTATTCCTATAACATTTCGACCTCCTTGTTTGTCAGGATGCTTAGGAATCTTAGAAGGACTCAAGCTTCCATTTTCACCTTGGAATCACAAAACCACAAAACTTCCGAGTGAAAAGTGACCTCTGCAGTCATCAATTCTAATCTATAATTGGCCTCTCCATTGACAAGTGGCCATCCATAGTGAGTTTAATGGACTTGGAGACCACATTAATGGGTTTGTATCTGAACTCTGACCTCACTTGGGTGCCTTCAAATGTTTTACTCAAGCCATCTTACCTTAGATTCTTCCTCTTTAAAATGAAGGGCTTAGACAATATGACCTCTGAGGTTTCATCTGGCTCTCAAGCTATTATGGTATGACCCTAAGTCTAAGATCTCCAGTGAGAGAAAGTCTATTCCCCCCCAAAGCAGCCCCTTCTACTTTAGGGCACTTTATATTGTTTGGAAGTTGTTTTTCTTTTCTTTTCTTTTCATGACACTTAAATTATATCACTTTTGCGGACATTCCACTAGGTTCTCTTCTTTCTGCCCTCTGCAGCTAAGCAGAGCAAATCTAACCTTGGTTTTTTTCCCTTTCCTTCACATGATAATTCTCCAAGGTCATAGGAAGTTGTGATTCCATCCCATTCATTATAATTTGTATGACTGAGGCTAGCCTGTTCCCTTTGTCAAAGGTTCTGAACTTGGAGGACCTTGGAGTCAGAAGACCCAAGAAACAGGCCTAGTAATAAACTGGAGGCAATCAGAACTAGAGGAAAGACATGTAAATGGGAGGAGTGGCACTGAGTACTAAATGTCATTGAAATGTAAGACTTGTTTGTAGGCCTAGTTAACCTTTGTGTAGCAGCTGACTCTGTAGAAGAATTAGGAGCTGTGACATATGGTCAGACCATCTATCAGGCCATTATGAAAGGGAAGACCATATAGCTAGCTGTAGCAGCAAGCACCCCAGTGTCCCCAGGGTTGCTGCCACCACAGGTTCTTAGATCTGCTTTGTTAAAGGAAAGCAACTGAAAATGGGTTAACAAGCTTACTTTAATCAGTCAAATATGTATCATTTACCTAGTTCAGGGGAAAGAGGTCAGCACCCTGAACTTCAGAGTGTACAGGCAGAATTATCAAGACAGAAACAGATCAAGTAGACAGATTTCCAAACTGTCCAACCATTACATCCATACCAAACAACATCTGGGTTTCGAAGCCAGGGGGCCCTGGACAACGGCTTCCCAGAGTTTCATCTGATCAAACCACAGAACATTTCTCAAAGTGAGTCCCAAAACAAAGCTACACATCAGGGCTTATATAGCCTTCTCCTGGCTCAGAGAATGTAACAACCTTATTGACCCACTGGCCAATCAAAAAATATCTACTGAAAAACAAGCCACCCACTTCAGGCTCCAGGTGCACTTTAGCCTAGGGGCAGGGAAGATCTTCAAATTTTACATTCCCATTACGCTGGCTAACCCTTTTGAGAGATTGAACTAAAATTAAAATTAAATGGCTTCGGCAATCCAGAGAAAAGGAAGACAAACTAAAGAGCAGTGATAATTCCCCAAGGTATGGGTACGCAGTCAGTGTGGTACAGGAGAAAACAGTGGCTCAGAATGCTGACAGCTGGCAGCCAGGTGGCACAGTAGATAGTGCTGGTCTTGGACTAAGGAAAACCTGTTCACCGTAACAAATGTAATAATAATGAAAAAGCTTGAAATATTGTGAGAATTACCAGAATGTGATATAGAAACACAATGTGAGCGCATGCTATTGGGAAAATGGCACCAATCGACCTGCTTGATGTAGTGTTGCCACAAACCTTTAATTTGTAAAAAATGAAGTATCTGTGAAATAAAATAAAGTGAAATGCAATTAATTGAGGTATGCCTATATATATACATATATATATATGATTAATAGGAAATAATTAATAGAGGGAAAGGTCTGGAATTAAGAGGGGTCAGGAGGCTTCTGGTAGGAGGTGGGGTTTTAGTTGGGACTCAAAGGAAGCTAGGGAAGTCAGTAATAAAAGTTGAGGAGAGAGAGCATTCCAGGCATGGGGAGACAGTCAGAGTATAGACACACTAACTGTTATTTAAATGTTCTCTCTCATCCTTATTGGATTTAGAGCTATAAAAGACCTGCAAAATAATCTAATCCATTACTATGGATCCATTTTGGAAGTGGAGCATTCTGAATGCAAACTGAGGTCTCCAGACCATTGTCATAACCACACCATACTGGCCTGTCACAGTAGAGGCTTCATGACCATGGGGAAGGCACTCCTCTCTCTGGGCTGGGAATGAATGACCATTGCATTGTAGGATTTGATACAGCAGAGGAAAATTGAGCTCGAGCCAATTTCATGGAGTTTAGATAAAACAAAGGTGACATTCCATGGCCTTAGGGACTGTAGGGGAAATTAGGCTACTAGAATAGGATAGGTTTAAGACTTAAAGAGAAAAAAATTCCAATGAAGAAAAATAAAAGAATATCTGAAGATACCATTATATCGATGCATAGGGAGAAGACCCCCAACTTAAATGATGATGATGATGATGACAATGATAGTGATGATGGCACCTACTGTGTGTCAGGCCCTATGCTAAGTACTATATAAATATTACCTCATGGGGTTCTTTTGCTTTTTTTTTTTGGAGGGCAATTGGGGTTAAGTGACTTGCCCAAGGTCACATGGCTAGTTTTTGTGTTAAGTGTCTGAGGCCAGATTTGAATTCAGGTTCTCCTGACTCCAGGGCCAGTGCTCTATTCACTGTGTCCCCCTGACTCCAGGGCCAGTGCTCTATTCACTGTGTCCTCCTGACTCCAGGGCTGGTGCTCTATTCACTGCACCACCTAGCCACCCCCTACCTCATGGGATTCTTAACAACCACCCTGAGAGGTAGGTGCTATACTTATTTATAATGAAATTGTGGCAAATTGTTCCTATAGCTAACAAGTGTCTGAGGCCAGTTTAAGCTCAGATCTTCCTGGCCCTTGGTCTGGGACTCTCGCCACTGCATCATCTAATATCTAGCATTTATGTATACTGTAAGGTGTGCAAAGGACATTTAATTACCTTACTCTATCCTCACAAAAATGGGAAGTAAGTTGCATTATTATTCTCTTTTTTATAAACAAGGAAACTGTGGCAAACAGGGGTAAAGTGACTTGCCCAGGGTCATACAGTTAATCTGAGGCTAGATTTAAATTCTAGTCTTCCTGACTCTTTGGTCTACATGGAGTTCTATCTCTCTGTATCACCTAATAGTTAGCATTTGTGCAGTTTTAAGATTTGCAAAGTACATTTAAAACATTACCTTGCTCTATCCTCACAATCAGTCTGAAAAATATGTGATATTATTATACCCATTTTACATATGAGGAAACTGAGGTAGAAGACAGTTCAGTGATTTTTCCCAGAATCAGCACAAGTTTCCAAAGCTCAGTTTCCTTATCTGTGAAATGAAGGATTTGGAATAAACGAACTCTAAACTTCTTTTTGTCTTTAAACTTAAGTATTACATGACTGGAGATGAGCAAATACTGTCTCAATGATAAAAAACTGGAATAAAGTCCATTATGCATATGATAGACAATGGTTCCTGGCAATTTTTTAGATTATTTCATTAAAAAGATGGTGCATATCCAGGATAGAAAGCCAATTGTAAAGCTCCAGAATGGATTTACCAATGCCAGATCATACCAGTCTATCTCTTCTTTCTCTTGGGGTTACAGGCCTGGCAGGTTGAAAAGGGGGTAAAAGAAATACAGTTTACTCAGATTTTAGAAAAATATCTGCCAATCTCTCATTCTTTTCTTGTGGATAAGATACTGAGATATGCACTTGGTAAATTCACAACTGTTGAATGGCCAAGTCCAAAGAATTGTTGAGAATGCACTGATTTCATTTTAGAAGCAGTCATCCAGAGAATGCCTTGACATCAGCTCATAAGATTAATTTATGGTTGTGTTAAGACTAGGAAAAAACTGGGGAGGGGTGACATGATAGCAATCTTCTAATGTTTGAAGGCTGTCCTGTGGAGGAAGGAGTCAATCAGTCCTGCTTCTCTCCAGAACAAAAATAGGAACAGGAGTCAAAGTTGCAGAAAGGAAAGTTCCAAACTGAAGATGTCTATAAAGATTATGTCATCCAAAATATAAGGGATTGTCCTGGGGGAAGCACTGGGTTCCCAATCACTGAAAGTTTGCAAGCAACATGCAATGCCCACTCAATAGGGGTGCTGTGGATTGGATCTTATCCATTCATTTGACCCGAGGCAGGAGGTTGGCCTAGTTGACTCCAGAAGGTCCCTTTTCCTTCTTTGATTCAATGTATTTGAGAGAGGAAGAGCTTGTGGAATGACAATAATAATAGCGATCATCATGAGAACTCACATTTCAAAAGAGCCACGAGTTAAGGTTACAAAGAACATTTCTGATAATCCTGCTAGGATGTAAAAGGACCCTAGATCACACAGCCAAGAAGTGGCAGAACCAATTTCAGACCCATCCCTCTTGGCTCCTTTCCTAATGGTATTTCTTCTATCCCTCAGATTTATAGACAGAAAGAGAAAAATTAAGGTTTAATCTGAGGGATTTAGGTTAAATACTAATGGAGTCATTTCTTTGACAAGAGAAAATTGTTGAAATCAGAGAGACCAAAGGATCGGGCCCTCTGGTGCTCTTTGAAATTACGATTGCGTCATGCTTGCCTTTGGTTAATTGGCAAACTAGGCAAATTTCACATTCCCTTCAGCCCTGTAAGCCTGTGAGTTATCAGTAGGCCTATCTGTAGGGAAGAATGGATTCAGGCAAGAACACAGCCCTCTCCTCGACATTCACTGTTGAAGCTAAAGTTTCTAAGTTTTGAGATGGTAGAGATTGGGATTTAGAGGCAACAAAACTAGATATGGAGTCAGAAGACTTGATTTCAAGATCAAGCTCTATGATTTATCTGGATGTTACTCAACTTAGCCATGGTCTAGTGTCCTCTGTAACATAGAGATAACACTTCATCCATTATCTATGCTGGGGGATAAACTAAAGATTAAACTCAAGGTCTCTGACTTCACATTCAGCCCCTTTCCCATCATGCCACACAATCCTCTGCCTCAGAACTATGTATCTGACTCCTCATGAATGAATACATTCATTTTATAGATAGGGAAACTGAGGCTCAGAGAGGAGAAAGGACTTGTTCACAGTCACAAGTAATGGAGAAAAATAAAGCAAAATAAGAAAGACTTAAAAAAAGAATTCAGGGTCACTTCTTGTACCATGGTGAGGGATCAGAGGAGGACTTCAGTGTAGGCTTGGTATATAGTAAGTATACAATAAATTATCATTGAGTAGAAATAAAGAAAAAAGAAAGAAAGATAAAGGAAGGAGGAAAGAAGAAGAAGGGGACAAGAGTAGAGAAGAAGAAAGGGGAAGAGAGAGAAAGGGAGAAAGGAAGGAACAAAGGAATGAAAGAAGGGCCAAAAACCCAGGGTCTGAAAACCAGGAAATCAGAAGTGGAAAAATCTCCCCAGATATCAGACTCTTAAAATCTCAGAAATGGAACCTCAGAGGTCCAACCTATGCCTGGCCAACAATCCTCCCTACAACATTCCCTCTGACATGACCCAGTTTTTAGTTGTGGGAAACACATAATCTTTAAAATTCTATTCCACTTTTAAACAATGCTAATTACTATGAAGTCTTTCTTTACATGAAGCTGTAATTTATTTCTCTGTGGTTTCCAGCTGTTGCTCTGTGATAAAGCTGAACAAATTTGACCCTCTTTTATGAGACAATCCAGTAGGCTTTTATAGGCAGTTATGGCCCTCAACTTCTACCCCAAAGTTTTCTCTTTTCTAGATTAAGCATCTCCAAAATTGTTAGAAAAGAATTCAGAAGACAAGCTATCAAATAGAAGAAACAGCCGCAGTGGTGATTTTTGTACAAGAAGAGACTGCCTTCTGGCCCTTTTTAGACTTTCTTCTTTGTAAGGGTTACCCTGAGCTGACACCTTCATCCCAGAATAATTACAGGTAGCTGGGAAGCAGCAGAAGTGTGTTTACAGATGTGCTGTGATTATGACAAGGTTGGAGGTAGAAGACCTGTTTTGCACAGATCCTTCACATCTGCTCCAAGAATTCAGGTAAAAGGGTAGTTTGAATAAAAATTTGTCTTTTCCCCAAAGAGTAGGTGACAGGCTTTTCCAAACATTTATCCTTTGAAAGATGTTTTATAAAACCCCATAGAAAAGGCATCGAGAAACAGGAGGATCAGAATTGTTTTTCTAGGTCTCTTTGACCTAGCAAAACCATTACTAGGTTGGTATCTGAAAGAGACCAAAGAGAAAGAAAAAGGACCTATGTGTACAAAACTAATTATAGAGTAAATTTTTTTTATGGCAAATAATTAAACATTGAGGTGATGCCCATCAATTGGGGAATGGCAGAATAATTTATGGTATACGAGTGTTGTGGAATGTGACTGTTTTTTCGGAAATGATGAGGGGGGTGGTTTCAGAAAAACATGAAAAACCTTATATGAAATGATGCAAAATGAAGTGATGAAAACTAGGAGAACATTGTATAAAGCAATAGCAATATTGTAAGGATGATCAACTGCGAAAAACTTGGCTAATCTGTTCAACATGTTGTTTTTGTTAACAAAGCCCTGAATCTGACATAATTTTAGAAAGAAACTTATTAACACCTGGCCGTATAACCTTGAGCAAGTTACTTAACCCCAATTGCTTAGGGGTGGCCAGGTGGATCAGCGAGTAAGAGCACCGGCTCCAGTGTCGGGATGACCTGGGGATCAAATCCAGGCTCAGATACTTAGCACCACTCCCAGAAATAACTGACCGTGTAACCTTGAGCAAGTTACTTAACCCCAATTGCTTATAGGAAGAAAGAAAGAAAGAAAGAAAGAAAGAAAGAAAGAAAGAAAGAAAGAAAGAAAGAAAGAAAGAAAGAAAGAAAGGAAGGAAGGAAGGAAGGAAGGAAGGAAGGAAGGAAGGAAGGAAGGAAGGAAGGAAGGAAGGAAGGAAGGAAGGAAGGAAGAAAGGAAGGAAGGAAGGAAGGAAGAAAGAAGGAAAGAAAAAAACTTATTAGGTTGTTTGGTAGAGGAGAGTGAGTCAGGAAGGAGGTTTGGCTCACTATCATCCCAGCTCTGGAAGCTTTACATTACATAGGATTTAGACAAGAGAACCCTCACAAGAACTACATTACACAGTTAAATAATTTTATAAAAAGGGCAACTTGAAAATGTGGTAGATTGAGAAAGATACTAATAAATATAAGCAGTCAGTAAAATTTGGGTGAAACCAAAATATAATATCTATATCCGAATATGGATAGGTTGATAGGTAGGGGTGTGTGTGCTCTCAGTAGAGTATAGAGATCTCTTAATAAGAGAAATATAGGGTGGATGACAAAAGAAAAGGAGAAACAAGGGAGGCAATGATAAGAAGCAAAATAGACTTTTGAAAAGGGAGAGGAGAGAGACAAAGACAAAGAGACATAGAGAGAGACAGAAAGAGATAGGAACAGAAGAACATAGGGTGGAGGGAAATACCAGTAGTCATAAGTATGAATGTGAATGAGATGAACTCACATATAAAATGAAGTGGTGGATAGAAGAATAAATTAGAAACCAGAATCCAACAGTATACTGTTTACAAGAGATATACTTGAAACAGGAAGACACATACAGAGTTACAATAAAGGGCTGGGGCAGAATCTGTTATCCTTCAGCTGAAGTGAAGGGGGGGTGGTACAGCTAGATAACACAGCGGATAGAGTGCCCTGCTGGGAGTGAGGAAGACTCATTTTCTTAAATTCAAATCTGACCTCAGATACTTACTAGCTGTGTGACCCTGGGCAAGTCACTTAATCCTGTTTGCCTCAATTTCCTCATTTGTAAAAGGAGCTAGAAAAGGAAATGGCAAACCATTCCAGTACCTCTGCCAAGAAAACCAATCCAAATGGGACATGAAGAATCGGACATAACTAAAAGATGAATGAACTACATCAAAGCAGTCATGATCACAAACAAAACAAGAATTAAAAAAGATCTAACTGAAAGAGATTATCAGGAAAACTACATTTTCTTAAAAGGTACCATGGACAATGAAGTAATATAAAACTTCTTATGGCAAATTTCTCTGAGAAAGGTCTCATTTCTCCAAATATATGGGGAACTATGTTAAATTTATAAGAATAAGAACCATTATCTACTTGATAAATGATCAAATAAGATCAATTTCTAGAAGAAAAAATCAAAGCTTTCTATAGTCATGTGAAAAAATAGTCTAAGTCATTATTGATTAGAGAAATGAAAATTAAAACAACTCTGAATCTCCTTACATCTATCAGAATTAGCAAATGCTAGAAGGGATGGCAGAAAATAGGTACACTAATAAACTGTTCATGAAGTCATGAGTTGTTTGCTCTTTTTTTTGGAGGGCAATTGGGATTAAGTGACTTGCCCAAGGTCACATGGCTAGTTTTTGTGTTAAGTGTCTGAGGTCGGATTTGAACTCAGGGCTTCTTGACTCCAGGGCTGATGCTCTACTCACTGCTCCATCTAGCCGCCCCTCATGATTTGTTTAACTAATAGAATGATTTGTAACTATTCTCAAAAGGTTATAAACCTGTGTTTACTCTTGGACTCAGCAATACCATTACTAGGTTTATATTCCAAAAAGATCAAAGAAAAAGGAAAAGAACAAAAAAATTACCAAAATATTTATAGCAGCACTTTTTATGGTGACAAAGAATTGGAAAGCAAGGGGATGCTCACCAATTGGGAAATGGCTAAACACATTGTGGCATATGATTGTGATGGAATACTATTGGGCTACAAGAAATGACAAGGGTGTTGGGTCTAGAAGAAACAAAACAAAACATGACAAGACCTAGATGAACTGATGTGAAATGAAGTGGCAGGAACTGGCATATCATTGTGCATAGTAATAGCAATGTTGTAATGATGATCAACTATGAGAGACTTAGTTACTCTTATTAATACAATATTCCAAGATTATTCCAAAGGATTCATGATGAAAAAATGCTATCTCCTTCCAGAGAGACAACTGATGAACTCTGAGTGCAAATTAAGGTATAATTTTTTTCACTTTTTTTTTTCTTACTTTTTTTGGTGATGGAGCTAATCAGGAAATATGTCTTACATGATTTCACATGTATAATTGATATCATTTTGCTTGGGCTGGGCAGGAGGGAGAGAATTTAGAACTAAAAATTTACAAAGAAAATGTCATAAAAATAATAAATTTATTTTAAAAGCACTGACAAAAACAAGGAATCAGATGATTCTCAGGTTACCTAGAGGATTAGAGGAGTTGCAAAAATGAGTAACTAAATCCACATATCAAGTAAAAAGGTGGTAAAATGAGACTAGAGTGTATGATCTTGAACTGAATCTGTATATCAGCTTGTCAAAGAAAACAATAAATTATATAATCACTACACTTAACACAAAACTAGCTGTGTGACCTTGGGCAAGTCACTTAAACCAATTGCCCTCCAAAAAGCAAAAAAAAAAATTATTAAAAAAATAATCATTATAGCAATGAAAGCAAAATAAAGGAAAAGAGACTTGGACTGAGCAGTAAAAGGAAGGGAGAATGCCAAGGGGAGGAAACTAGAACCACATTGTTTTAAACACAACAAATGGAAAGTATCTATTAGTTACTTTTAAAAAAGAATAAAAAAAGAATTTGAAGAGAAACAAAAACTAAAGAATCATAATCTCATATGGTAATGTACTAAATTATCTTTAGACAAAAAGAGTGCCAGAATAGATTAAAAATAGAACACATCAATTTCAACATAAATGCATTTAAATATTTAAAAAATACAGTTAAATGAGGGCTGTAAAAGAAATTCATGCTTCAGGCCATGTGAAAAGAAAACAGGAAGCAAGAAGTTCCATCATGCTCATGGATAAGGGACCACTCAAAATAAATATAAGGCAACTACACTATGTTGCAGAGAGATAAAAAATAGTATTCTTAAATACATATGTACAAAATGACTTATCATCTAAGAGCTTAAAAGCAAAGCTCACTGAAATAAATGAAAGATGAAGTGTATATTAAGTTCTTACTGTGTGCCAGGCATTATGATAAACTCTAGGGACAGTTCCTGTCCTCTAGCCAATTTCATTCAAATGGGGGTAAGGGTGTTAGGGTTAGGGTTTAACCCTAATTATGAAAAGGGAATTAGAAAGTAGCAGGGAGCACACATTCAGCAACTCATTTCAGAAAGTAACAAAAAATTTGTCTAGAGGCCTGTTTTCAGAGCTCTGTTATCAGAACCCAGTAGATCAGGGAGAGAGTCTAAGGCAAAAGGGGTGCAGGGAGGATAAGGATAGGAAGAATTCAGACAGCATGGTTTTGAAATGGGCCTAATGGTAACATGGTACTTGTAGGCTACTTTAATTTTTCTCTTTAAGAAATTTATAAGTCAGGGGCAGCTAGGTGGCACAGTGAATAGAGCACCGCCCCTGAAGTCAGGAGGACGTGGGTTCAAATCTGGCCTCAGGCACTTAACACAAAAACTAGCTGTGTGACCTTGGGCAAATCACTTAACCCCAGTTGCCCTCCAAAAAGCAAAAAACAAATAAACAACAACAAAAAAAGAAATTTATAAATCAGAACAGGAGGGTAAAAAAGAAGAAAATTATAGATATAAGTAAAATATTAGAAAAGATAGATTTAGATAGACCACTAGTGATTATTGAAAGGGAATATTACAGATAATCCTGATTTTTGAGCAACACATGGTACATTTATTTTAAAAATATATCCTAAGCCTAAATGATTCATCAATGTAGAAAGGAAAATTATTAAAAACATCATTTATAGACCATTATCACAGTAAAATAATCATTAAGAAAATAAAAATAGACTAAAGAGGGTTGGAGTCAAGATGGTGGAGTAGAAGCACAAACTTGAGGTGGGCTCCTCTTCAATCAGATACAATACATGTAAAATATGACTCTAAAAAAAACCTTTAGAGCTATAGAACCCACAAAGTGGCAGAGAGAAACAAATCATCTGCTGAAGGAAGCCCAGCAGGCAAGCAGGAAGGGTCTATCACACTAAGCTGAGAGCTGAGTGCAGTCTGGCATGAGCCACTGGTTCCAGCCCTAGGGCACCTTTGACCAGCAGCTGCCAGAGGAGACTTCAGGAGAGTGAATCATCAGTAGTTGTGATGGTTTCCAGACTTCTCAAGGCATAATGCCAAAGACAAAGTAAAAGGTCAGTGTGGAACTCTGTTAGAACAGGGGAAAGGGGAGAATGAAGAGCACAGTCTGGCCCCTGCCCCTGGGGTGAGAAGCAGCCAGATTCTCAGCAGCCATGCAGCTTCCTCTGCGTGGCTGCTTCCAGATCTCCTGGCCTGCAGATTACAGGGGGACCAAGCAACCATTCAGAGGGTAATCACTCTTCCTTTATCCTGCTTGGATCTGGATCATGGTCTTCAGTTGTTGTCCTGGGGTGTGTGACCAGTAAACCAGAGCTTGGGGGGCTGTAGAGAGGGTGCCTCCTAATAGCTCTGGCACCTGTGAAAACCCCCCAGGAATTTGGGACAAAGCTGTCTCTATTCTGGAAGCAGAGTTCTACTGTGGCAAAGAGCTCAAAAGTCAAGTAATTGGCTAGTAATGTGAGCAAGCAACAGAAGCACAAACAGACCATAGAATTCTTTTTGGGGGACAAAAAGGCTCAAGGCATGGAGCAGGAGGAATACAGTAAAGTCAGAACTCCTGCATCAAAAGCCTCCAAGAAAAATATGAACTGCTTACATGCCATGGACGAGCTCAAGAAGGATTTTGAAAATCAAGTAAGAGAAGTGGAGGAAAAATTGGGAAGAGAAATGAGACTGATGCAAGAAAATCATGAAAAGCAAGTCAACAACCTGCTAAAGGACAGTCAAAAATACACTGAAGAAAATAACACCTTAAAAACTTAGATTAACTCAAATGACAAAAGAGGCCCAAAAAGCCAATGAGGAGAAGAATGCTTTAAAAAGCCGAATTTGCCAGACAGAAAAGGAATTTCAAAAATTCACTGAAGAGAATAACTCCTTCAAAATTAGATTGGAGCAACTGGAAGCTAATGACTTTATGAGAAATCAAGATACTATAAAACAGATCCAAACAAATGAGAAAATAGAAGGCAATGTGAAATATCTCATTGCAAAAACCACTGACCTGGAAATAGATCCAGGAGAGATAATTTAAAAATTTTTGGACTACTTGAAAGCCACTATCATAAAAAGAGCCTAGACACCATCTTTCCAGAAATTATCAAGCAAAATTGCCCTGATATTCTAGAACCAGAGGGAAAAATAGAAATTGAAATAATTCACTGTTTGCCTCTTGAAAAAGATCCCCAAAAGAAAATTCATAGGAATATTATAGCCATATTCCAGGGTTCCCAGATCAAGGAGAAAATATTGCAAGCAGTCAGGAAGGAACAATTTGAGTACTGTGGAAACACAATCAGGATAACACAAGACCTAGCAGCTTCTACATTAAGGGATCAAAGGACTTGCAATATGATATTCTGGAGGTCAAAGAAGCAAGGACTAAAACCAAGAATCACCTACCCAGCAAAATTGAGTATAATGCTACAGGGAAAAATATAGTCATTCAATGAAATAGAGGATTTTCAAGCATTCTTGATGAAAAAATGAGAGCTGAACAGGAAATTTGACTTTGTCAGATACAAGAAGCAAGAGAAGCATGAGAAGGTAAACAGGAAAAAAAATCATAAGGAATTTATTAAAGTTGAACTATTTACATTCCTACATGAAAAAATGATAATTGTAACTCATAAGATTTTTGTCAGTATGAGGATATTTAGGAAGGTCTATGTGTATATAAAGATGTATGTGCGTGTGGGCATATGTATGTTCATGTATACATAGACAGAGGGCACAGAGTGAGTTGAAATGAAGGGATGATATTGCAAAAATAAAATTAAGAGGTGAGAGAGGAATTTATTTGGAGGATAAGGCATAGATAGATTAGGGTAAATTATCTCATATAAAAAAGGCAAGAGAAAACTGTTACAATGGAGGGGAAGAGCAGGAAGGTGAAAGGAAATGGAGCAACCTGATTCTCATTGAATTTGGCTTAAGGAGGGAATAACATACACACTTAATTGGGTATCTTACCCTATAGAAAAATATGGGGGTAGGAGATAATAGCAGGGATGATAGAAGGAAGGGCAGATTGAGGAAGAGGGTAGTTATAAGCATACATTTTTGAAAAGGGATAGGGTCAAAGGAGAAAATAATAAGTGGGGGTAGGATAGGATGGAGGGCAATATAGTTAGTCTTTCACAATATAAGTACTATGGAAATGATTTGGATAACTACACATGTACAATCTATATTGAATTGCTTATCTTCCTAGTGGAGGTGCGTGAGGAGGAAAGAAGGGAAAATCTCGAAATCAAAGTTTTAAAAACAAATGTTTTAAAAAATATTTTTACATGCAACTGGGAAATAAGATATACAGGCACTGGGGTATAGAAACCCATCTTGTCCTACTAGAAAGTTAGGGGGATGATGGGAGAGGATATAAGAGAGAACAGACTGGGGCAAGGCATATTCAATAGGCTTGCTATTTTTGGGGTGGGGGGGTAAGGGAAAGATGAGGAGAAAAAATTGTAACTCAAAATCTTGTGAAAATGAATGTTTAAAACTAAAAAAAATGTATACATTAAAAAAAAGAAAAACAAACAAAAAATAAAATACAAATCTAAGGGAAGATTAAATAGTACACATCTTAAATAATAAATGGCTCAAAGACAAATGTTTTACATAATTAATTTTATCAGAAAGAATAGATTTTTAATATAAAAGGAGAAATAAATAAAATTGAAAACAAAATTGCAAAACTGATAAACAAAGATAAGTTGATTTTAAAAATTAACAAACTGAATTACCCTTTCATTGTTGCTGTTCAATCATTTAGTCATGTTAACTTTGTGACACCATGGACCGTAGCATGCCAATGTGGTTCATGGGGCTCTCTTGGCAAAGGTACTGGAGTAGTTTGTCATTTCCTTCTCCATTGGATTAAGACAGAAGTTAAGGGGTGGCCAGGTAACACAGCAAGTAAGAGCACTGACCCCAGAGTCGGGATGACCTGGGATCGAATCTGGGCTTAGACACTTAGCACCCACCCAGAAACAACTGGCCATGTAACCTTGAGCAAGTTACTTAACCGCAATTGCTTAAAAAAAAGATAGAAGTTAAGCCTTACACAATTTCATACAGCTAGTAAGAGTCTGGGGCAGGATGTGCCCCGAGTTCAAATGCGGCCTCAAACACTTACTAGCTATGTGATCTTGGGTAAGTCACTTTACCTGTTTGTTTCAGTTTCCTCATTTGTATAATGAACTCAAAAAGGAAATGGCAAACCACTCCAGTACCTTTGCCAGGAAACCTCCCACCCTTCCCAAGGGGTCATGAAGAGTCAGACATGACTGAAAATGATTGAACGACAGCAACAACAACAAAACCCCTAAAACAACAAACAAAGCAACACAACAAACTTCCTATCTCCAGGTCTTTCTGTACACCAAACCACATATCTGCCTTTGGATAAACCTTCAACCAATTTTATTATATTTTTTTAAAGAGAGGGAAACCAAACTAAAAATGAAGAAAATTATACATTTAAGTAAAATATTAGAAAAGATATATTAGATTACTAGTAATTATTGACAGGAAATATTACAGATAATTCTAATTCTAATTGCTAAATAATTAAGAGTTAGAAGCGTCAATTCACAGTGAATAGGGAGAAAGGCATTAAATATCAGGAATTACTTTAAATATAGAGATAAGTATAGGAATTGTACCTGTGATTGCACTGCTATAGGTAACTCCCAGGTGAGGAAATACCTTCCACCAATGCAATTTACCATCTTAGAGAGCTGCATAGAGCATGGAAGTAAGGTGACTTTGCATGACTCACACAGCCAGAATGTGTCAAAGGCAGGATTTGGACTCCGATCTTCCTGACTTTGAGCATAACTCTTTATTCTTATGCCTCATTGGTTTTATTTAGTCCATTACATCCTAGTAAAGCTGCAATTTTAAAGGAATACACAGATATAAAACATAAACTACCCAGATAAATAATGTAGGAAATAACATCCTAAAATTTACACTTACATTGCATCTATCTTATCTATATATAGTTATTTGCATTGTCTCCCCAATTATAATCTGGGCTCTTTGAAGGCAGGAATTCTTTTTTTTGTCTCTTGTTGCATCTCCAGCATCAGCCTTATGTCTGATATGTAGTAAGTATTTAATGAATGCTTGTTGACTTGACTTGATTATACAATCCCACTCAAGGAAGACAACTTGAACATAAAAGGGAGTTTCCTTTGAAATAAGTGGGGACAAAAAGGCCCAAAGCTTCTGGCCCAGATATCTTTGTAAGTGAAGTGTGAGGAACAATCAAAGTGTAATTAATTCCAATGCTATGTAAATTATTCTCAAAAATAAAGAAGACTCTCTACACAAATCAATTTTATGAGACAACTATGGTCTTCATTCCTAACCCAGAGAGGGAAAAAACAGAGAATACCAACTATAGATCAATATCACTAATGAAAATGGATGCAAAAGTTCTGAATAAAATATTATCAAAACAAGTACAGTAATATGTCAAAATATCATTATGTGTAAGTTGGATTTATATCGAGTATTTAAATAGGCTTCAGAAGTAATAACACAATTAGCATAATTAATTATATTAGTAATAAAACTGACAAAGTTTATCAATAAATTCACAAAAAGCCTTCAACATAGTATCACCCTCACATATTTATGTTAAAAATGCAAAAACTCAGGAGAATGGGAGGGCCTTTTCTTATTATGGTAAAAAGTATGTATCTAAAAAATGTTCTAGCATTATTTGTAATAAGGGAACACTGAGATATTTCCCAATCATTGGGGAGGAGCAGTGGTATTCCAGATCCATCCTTATTTTGCATAGTACTAGAAATGCTAACTATAGCCATAAATCAAGAAAAGTAAATTATAGGCATAAACATTAGCAAAGAGAGAGCAAAATTATCCTAACTTATAGATAATATGGTGTTTTGCTTAGAAAATTCCAGAGAATCAATGAAAAAAGGAGAAAATTAATAGTTCCCACAAGTAGCATGATACAAAATAAAGCCATAAAAATCATTTCTACATAATACAACAAGCATTTTTGTGCATTACTAACATAATCTAGCTAGGAAAGGCAGGAAGAGAAATTCTATTTAAAATAGCTACAAAATGCAAGAAATTTTAGAGAATTAACTTACCAAGAAACACAATGAACTTATATAAATATGAGAATGAAAAAATGTGTACAGAATAATTTTAAGAGCTAAGCAATAAGAGAAAGATTCAATTCTATCCAACAAACATGTAAGTGATTTGTCAGTGCAAGCATTCTAGTGGGCGAGGATTATAAAGACAAAAATATTCATTGACTGCTCAGAGGATTAATGAGGAGTCACACAGGAAAGTAAATACAAATTATATAAGAACAAAGTTCAAAGTACTTTTGGTAATATTGATAAGTTACCAATGATCATTCAGGTCACGCTTCCTAAACCTGGATGTCCCCTGAGACTTTATCTGGGGCCTTCTCTTTTCCCTCTATACTATCATGCTTGGTGATCTCATTAGTTCCCATATGTTCAATTATCATCTCTATGATGATCATTCTTGAAATCTACTTAACCAGCTCTATCCTCTCTCCTGTATTCTTTATTGTGTATCTCAAACTGAATTTCTGAAGGAATCACAAACTTAACATGTCATCTACAGAGTTTCTTTTGAAGAATATACATTCTATTGGGATAAGGATGTATAGTCTCTAAGCTGTCATGAGACAAGGAAACTTTCATGCAGAAGATCAGATTTGAGCTGAGCTTTGAAGAAACATAGCAGTTTTAGTAAATTAAGACTGAGAAAAGAGAGCAAAGACAAGGAATTTGGAGATGATGTTTGTGAAGAATAATAAGAAGGTTTATTTGGTTAGATTGGAGAGTGTGTGAAGGGATATGATATATATATATATGTATACACATATATACACAAACAATACATATATGTACATGCATACACATGCACATATGTGTGTAAATGTATATAAATATATATACACACACACATAAAGGTAAGTTGGAGCCATTTTGTAAAGGACTTTAACTCACAAGCAAAGAAGTTTGAATTTGATCTTACAGTAAAAGGAATTTTTTGATTGGAAGAATTCAATTGGAATTCATTGATTGGAAGAACAACTGGGCCAAAATTCTGCTTTAGGAATATCATTTTGGCAGCTATGGGATTGTAGAAGGAAGAGATAACATAGGGAGGCCAATTTGCAATGTGGGACTGAAGTCCAGGAGAGAGATCAGGGATCAGATTTGAAATTCATGTCCAGAAAGATTATATGTGACCCCATCACACCTGATGAGATCATTGAGGTATAGGTTCTATATAGAGGGTAATGCCAAGTATATAGCCTTGGGTGACACCCATACTCAATGAACAGGAGGAGAATTATGATGAAATAATGAATGAAAAGTAGAAACGGTCAAATATGTAGGAGAATTCAGATATGAGAGTGCCACAAAATCTACAAGGAAATCTGGGTCCTGGAGTAAAGGGTACTTGTTAGTGTCAAGAAATACAGAGAGCTGTATTTTTCACATAGAATGGAGGAATTTGAATGACTAGTGTTTTTTATAATTAATAAATCATTGATAGTCTTGGACAGGACAGTTTCAGTTGAGTGGTCAAATCAGAAATTCACATTCAATGATATGGGATAGTCTGAGCCAATTAAAAAAAAATTATCCAAGTTAGCCTACAGATTTACAGCATACCAATCAAATTACCAAGGGAAATCTTAGTAGAATTGCATAAAATAACAGGATCTAAAAGGTCAAGAATATCAAATAAAATGATCATTATAAAAGGAGGAATAAATTCTCAAATTATATTTTAAAGCAATAATTATCAGAACTACTGCTAATGGAGGCAGGAGGTGTTCCCAAGGGGTAGACTAGTCCCCATGCAGAAAGAGGGTTTAGCTAATGCCATTTGGTAAGGTAATTATTCCCCTGTACTTATGCTAAAGCATCTGTCCTCTACTTTAGCACAAGTCCATTTAACTCTGGCTGGGGTTAAAAACACAAAATCATTTGGATGTAATATTTCACAAAATCTACCACAAATTTGGTTCGTGGCTCATCCCCACACCCAAATTGTAGCTCTGGAAAAATATCCAAATACAATTTGTACCTTATTTCCCCATAAGATTCATATATATGTATTTCATTTTCACATGACACAACAGAAAATATCTTCACAGGTACATTTATTTCATGCAATTAAAAAACAATTAAAATCAATGTCAATACTTGCAGCTTTGACTAGGGGACAGCTCTGTCCTTGGTAGCACCTCTGCTAAAGACTTGAAGTGACAACTATCCTTTCAGACCTCCTATAACCAGAATCTCAGGGGAAAAGTAATAAAAATCACCTCAAAAACTGTTCTGGCTCCCACAGTCTGGGGTCCATGAGCTCATTCTTCAAGCATGCTATCCAGGGTCTACCTCAAGCAGTGCTTTCTTGTCAAGAGGCTAGGTGGCACAGAAGATTCCTTGTTTGTTTCACTTTGAAGTGAGAAGACTTGAATTCAAATCTTACCAAAGGTCATACTAGTTGTATGACCCTGGGCAAGTAACTTAATCTCTCCCAGCCTCAGTTTCCTCATCTGTAATTAGAGAAAATGATAGCACCTACTTAATGGGTTGTTTTGAGGGTCAAGTGAGATGACCTATATAAGTAATTTTGATTATTATTTTTATCCAAACAACTGCCATGCAATAATCTCCAGCTGGTAGGAAGCCATGTTGGCTTACATCTGACCATTAAAGTGGGAGATAAGGGGAACTTGTGGATCCCTTAATGGATAAGTGGAATGACTTTCTTCTGGAATATTTCTCTGCTTGCTCAGTCTCCATCATGGCTCTCACATTGCATACTATGTCTCCTCCCCTCCACACAGACAACTTATACTCTTGAGATTTTAACTTATCATTCTGGTACAGCAATCACATACAGTTGATACACGCTAAAAATTATGGAACAGAAAGTAGTGATGCAGACTAGATAAGGAAGACAAAGATATCATTAGGCATAGCAGATGTCCCATAGAAGCCAAGAAGAAGAACAATTGATACAGGGGAGCAGATCCAAGATGGTGGTTTAGAAGCAGGAAAACTCTGGAGGTCCCCCCATAACCACCTCAAAAACCGATAAAATATGACTCTCAACAAACTTTAGAGCTACAGAACCCACAAACTGACAGAAAAACAAATCTCCCAATGAAGGCAGCCCAGCAAGCAGGCAGAAAGAGTTCATCACACTGTGCTGGGAGCTGAGCCCAGCCTGCTTGAGCCCACAGTTTTAGCCTCAGGGCAGTCCCAACCAGCAGTAGCTGGAGCGGACTTCAGGAGAGTAGATCACCAGCAGCTGTGGTGGTTTGCAGAATTATCAACCCATAAATGCCAAAGGCAACATAAAAGGTCAGTGTGGACTTTGGGAATGGGGTTGGGGGTGGGGTGGGGTGGGTGTCTGTCCAGCCTCTGTCCCCAGGGTGAGAAGATGAGAAGTTGCAGTAGCACTGAGGCCATGCAGCCACTGCTGCATGGCTGCTTCAGAGCTCCTGGTCTGCAGATCGTAGGGGGAACAAGTCACCATTCAGAGGGGTAATTGCTCTTGCTTTATTCTGTTTGAATCTGGATCGCTGTCTTGGGTCCTGAGGTGTGTGACCAGGTGCCAGAGCCTGTGGAGGCTTCAGAGAGGGCACCCAACAAATAGCTCCAGCAGCTGAGAAAACCCCAGCAATTTGAGACAAAGCTTTCCTCTCTGGAGAGAAAGTTCTACTGTGGCAAAAGCTCAAAAGTCAAGTAATTGAGTGGCAACATGAGCAAGCAAAGGAAGCAAAGAAAGCACAACAGTCAAACCTTAGATTCCTTTTTTGGGGACAGAAAGGATCAAAGCATGGAATGGGAGGAAGACAATGAAGTCAGAACTCCTGCACCAAAAGCTTCCAAGAAAAATATGAATTGGTTACAAGCCATAGAGTAGGGATTTTGAAGGATTTTTTGAAGAGGGATCAAGAAGGATTTTGAAAATCAAGTAAGAGAAATGGAGGAAAAAATGGGAAGGGAAATGAGAATGATGCAAGAAAATCATGAAAAGTGAGTCAACTTGGGGCAGCTAGGTGGCACAGTGAATAGAGCACCGGCCCTAGAGTCAGGAAGACCTGAGTTCAAAACCAGACTCAGACCCTTAACACAAAAAGTAGCCATATGACCCTGGGCAAGTCACTTAACCCCAACTGCCCTCCAAAAAGCAAAAAAAAAAATTTAGAAATATTGAGTCAACAACCTGACTGAAGAAAATAACACCTTAAAAATAGACTAACTCAAATGGCAAAAGAACCCCAAAAGCCAATGAGAAGAATGCCTTAAAAAGCTGAATGTGCCAGATGGAAAAGGAATTTCAAAAGCTCCACGAAGAGAATAATTCCTCCAGAATTATATTGGAGCAAATGGAAGCTAATGACTTTATGAGAAATCAACACACTATTAAACAGATCCAAACAAATAAAAAATAGAAGGCAATGTGAAATATCTCATTGGAAAAACCACAGACCTGGAAAATAGATCCAGGAGAGATAATTTAAAAATTATTTGACTACCTGAAAGCCATGATCAAAAAAAGAACCTTGGAAATCATCCTTCAAGAAATTCTCAAGGAAAATTGCCCTGATGTTTTAGAACCAGAGGGCAAAATAGAGGTTGAAAGAATTCATGAATTGCCTCTTTAAAAAGATCCCCAAAAGAAAACTCCTAGGAATATTATAGCCAGGTTTCAAAGTTCTCAGACCAAGGAGAAAATATTACAAGCAGCCAAGAAGGAACAATTTAAATATTGTAAAAACACAATCAGGAAAACACAAGATTTAGCATCTTCTACATTAAGGCATCAAAGGGCTTGGAATATGATATTCTCTAGTTCAAAGCAGCTAGGATTAAAACTAAGAGTCACCTACCCAGTAAAACTGAGTATAATGTTTCAGAGGAAAATATGGTCATTCAATGAAAAAGAGGACTTCTAAGCATTCTTGATGAAAAAACCAGAGTTGAATAGAAAATTTAACATTCAAATACAAGAAGCAAGAGAAGCATAAGAAGGTAAACAGGGAAAATAAATTGTAAGCAACTTAATCAAAATTGAACTATTTACATGCTTACATGGAAAAATGATTATTGTAACTCATAAGACTTTTCTCAGTAAGATGATAGTTGGAGGGAATATAAATGTGTGTGTATATATATACATATACATTATATATATATATGAATACATATGTGAGTGTGTGTATATATGTGTACAGGTACATGTAGACAGAGGGCACAGGATCAATTGAATAGGAAGGGATGACATTTAAAAATAAAATTAAGAGGTGAGAGAGGAATATAATGAGAGGAGATAGGGAGAGACAGAATAGGGTAAATTATCTCCTATAAAAGAGGTGAGGGAAAACTGCTACAATGGAGGGGAAGAACAGGAAGGCAAAAGGGAATGGGTCAACCTTACTCTCATTGAATTTGGCTTAGGTAGGACTCACATACACAATAAATTGGGTATCTTACCCTACAGGAAAGTAGGGGGTAGGGGATAAGAGGGAGTATGATAGAAGGGAGGGCAGATTGGGGGAGAGGGTAGTTAGAAGCACACATTTTTGAAAAGGGACAAGGTCAAAGTAGAAAATAGAACAAGTAGGGGGGCAAGATAGGATGTAGGGAAAAATAGTCAGTCTTTCACAATATATCCACTATGGAAATGTTTTGTATAACTACACATGTACAACCCATATTGAATTGCTTATCTTCCCAGTAAGGGTGGGTGATGAGGGAAGAAGGGAAATACTCTGGAATTCAAATTTTTAAAATCAAATCTTTAAAAAAATACTATTTTTTTTACATGCACTGAGAAATAAGATATACAGGCACTGGGATATGGAGATCCATCTTGCCCTACTGGAAAGTTGGAGGAGGAATAAGGGAGGATATAGGAGAGAGCAAATTGGAGGAGGGGTTATTCAGTGGAATCTCTGTTTTGGGGTTGTGGGTAGGGGAAAGAGAGGGAGAAAATTTGTAAATCAAAATCTTGTGGAAATGAATGTTGTAAACTAAAAATAAACATTAAATTATAAAAAAAGAACAATTCATCTAGACATCTTTATTCTATAATGACTAGGGGGGAAGATGGGAGAGAATTCTGGCAGAAAATATATTTAGACAAGCATCTTATACCACATAGAGCAACAAATCTAAATTGAAAATTGCTTGTTCTAAATCGTCACACTGTTAGATAGAGAAGAAGGTTACTTGTGGTACCAGTGGTACTAATGGAACTAGTATGACCTTTGCAAGTGAGGACAGGGGAATGATTCATAATAAGAAACAGGATAGAATGGATGATAAAAAAAATCGACAATTTAGTCACCAAACAATTTAAAAGCTTCTGAATTAACAAAATCATTTCAGTGATATAATGATGGCAGAATACTACAAGGCTATCAGGTCCTTGGTTTCAGGGACTATATCTCTCAATGTAGCTTAAAATGCTTTTTAGTCTGTCATAATTGCCCTTATTAGATTTAGTCCAACATTATAGCTTATCTAGCTTTTGGATTCATTCTCTGACATCTGACACATTAGCTGAGTATGTGTCATTTGCAAAATTTATAATCATGTCACCTATTCCAATTCATAAGAAAATGTTAAAGAGTCCAAGGCCAAGCACATATTTCTGGGGTAAACCAAGAAAGAATTTCTAAGTTGACACTGAATCATCAATGACTGCTCTTTGGGTTTGGCCATTCAACCAACTTTAAATCAAACTCCCCCCCCATTATCTAGCTCATAGCACTAGTAGAATACAGTGGAATGTCAGCTCCTTGAAGGGAGACACTAATTTTTTGGCCTTGAACTCCTGGTGCTAGTCAGCATTGTTACTGGCACATAAGTATAGACCAAACGATTGTTGAATTGTTATCATACAGAAGGTGATGATGACAACACTTGTCAAAAGTTTTGCTAAAATATGAGAAAAGTATATCTATAACAACCCTTTGATCTACTGGCCAATAAACCAAGACAAAAAGAGAACTGATGTTAATCTTTTTTTTAAAGCAATTGGGGTTAAGTAACTTGCTCAAGGTTTCACGGCCAGTTATTTTCGTGTGGGTGCAGAGTATCTGAGGCCGGAACTGATCCCGGGTCTCCCAAAGCTGGGGCCAGCGCTCTTACTCACTGTGCCACCTGGCTGCCCCTGATGTTAGTCTTAAATGACATGTTTATAATAAAACCATGTTAGCTGTTGGGAATACAGTTTCCTTTTCTATGTGTTCATTGAATGTCATTTTAATAATGAGTTCTAGAATTCTGGTAGGGAGAGTGAAGATCAGTAGTTCATAGCTTGCAGATTTTACTGCATTTCTCATTTAAAAAAATTCAGAATATCATTTGCCCTTCTTTAGTCCTATAGTATCTCTCTTGTCCTTTGTAATTTTTCAAAGATCACTGTTATTGGGTCAGAAACAAAATGCCGGTTCCCTTAGTACCCTGATCACATGATGTTCTGTCAGTATCCTGAGAATTCAATAGGAACTAATGACATGAGCTCATCCTGGACAGCTGGGTGTTCTGTTATTATATTTTAGGTTTCAGCTCTATATTAGATATCTTTGTACTGTCTTTTCTGGTCCATAAATTAGTATCCTTGAAAGAGGAATCAAGTAAAATGAGAATTCATATTTTCTCCTTTCCTATGTAGTGTTTCTGTTGCCCCATCCCATCTGAGTAGCAGTTCTGTCCCTTCTTTACATATACAAAAAATAAAGGAAATAAGACTCAAACACCCAAGCCACCAGAACTGAGCAACTGTAAGCTTCTTGGGGCCCTAGCTCATGGTTCACTTCCCAGAAATTCTTCTGTTCTTGTGTTAATTAAATCTGGTCTCACAGTTTGGTCAATCATTATTATCCCTCGACTTGATTGCCTGCCTGCCTGTCACCTACTGCTTTAACAAAATCTCTTCCCCATTTGCCTATTATTTCACCCTCAGTACCTGTTTTATGTCCTTGTTTGCAATCATTTACAGGACCTTTTTTTAAGAAAAACACCTCGCATCCAATTAAAAACCACTCCTTTCACCAAACCAGCTCTACTCACTAATAACTGATGCATATGGTCAGGAAGTCCTATTTCCAACATATACCGTGTCTGTATGACCCTAGGTAAGTTACTTAAATCATCTATGTTCTAGGCAAATTTTTAAGGCCATAATTTATAGAGGAGACCTTGAACTAGACTGGAAAAGATAGTGTCCTTATCTAGTGGTTCCCGAAGCTTGCGCAAAGGGGCCAGTTCTTACCCCTAGCCTTATCTGAGGATGTACTTACTGGGAAATGGTTAACAACTGACTCTCTGAAAAAACAAAGCTCCTATGACCGATGTTGAAGTTTAATTCTGTATTATTAACACTTTCCCATGTCTAGAGTATCAACAAAACAATCAAATAAGTCCCAGTTTGCAGCCTTTGCCAACTTCCTAGGTCTACATGCTCACTCTAAAAATTGTCTCTTGGGAGCAGGTTTGAGTTGGCTCCAGCATACCACTTTCCCTATTCTTCTTAATATAGACCTTTAAAATTTTCAGATGATGCTACAGATATTGCCTCAACTGAGCTCCCCCAAACAAAAGAAAACAGAGGCTCACATATGATAAATGACTGGCCCACAGTCACATGTCTAATAAATGTCTATAGCAGGATTTGAATAGAAGTCCTTCTAACTCCATGTTCAGCACTCTATGCAGGCTACCATTCTTGCTAATTGAAAAGGAACCTAGGAAAAAAAGATTTAAAAGCTGGCACAGGTCCTGGAAGCCATCTGGTTCAATGAGGAAGCTGAGGCCAGAGAGGTGGTTATTTGGCCAAGGTCATGCAGACAGCAAGTGTCTAGATTTAAACCTAGATCTTCCAAGTCTAGGTGGAGGCAGATTTAAACCCAGATCTTCTAAGTCCCATTGAAGGCTAGAGACAAGTTTTCTAATAAGATACCAGCTTGCTGCTGAAATTCCCTGCCCATGACTTTTATGAGCCTTCTTGGAAAGCAATGTCATGTGAAATGACACTTTTGAGGTGGGTTGTGTGAAACCCTGTAGCATCTCATTGGGAGGGGCCAGGAATATCAGCCAAGCAGAACCAAATTATAGATCAACTGTCAGGTTGGAAAAGAAATCTTTCCTACTTTGGACAGATTGTTTGCTGAGGATCATTAACCATTTGGGACATATTGCTGTTTTTTTAAAATTACTTTCCAATCCAGAAATATGAAAACGAAACCCCATTATGACAAAATAATATCCCATTCCTTATCAGAGACGAAGCCTTCAAATCTGATTAGGAAGAAGAGGTATCTTGGGGGACAGTAGTATGAATTGAGTCTTTGGGAACTGGCTAAGCAGGGAGAGGGAGTCTCCTTTACCAGAGGCCAGCAATAAGACAAAATCAGCTAGTTTTAGTTACTGCTCAGTCAGAGATTCTGAATAGGATTTTTTCCTTTCAAAGAGTCCTAAGCTTTCAGAGTGGGAAGGGACCTTTGAAAATAGAAATTGAAGCTAGTGGAAAAGATAGAATTTGAACTGAGGTTTTCTGTCTCCAATTTTCATTGCTCCAGCTGCTTCTCAGGGTTTAGTATTTGGGGGTGATTGAAAAGAGGGACCTGGCACCAATTGACACTTATAGAATTGTAGATTTAATTTAGAGACCATATAGTACAAATCTCTTTATTTTCTGGTTGAGGAAACAGAGACCTAGCAAGGGGAAGTGATATCCAAGGTTACACAGCTACTAAGTAGTACAGCCGGTACTTAGAATTCAGGTCTTATGACTTCAAGTTCATTTGGAGATGCTCCCAAATCACAGTTCCAGTTTGATTCAGGTTTTGTATGTTTGATGTCATCAACCTGCCCATTTCCAGGTGAGCTTGCATCTCTGAAAACAACAATATCTTAGGACAATTGGTGGCTCCAAGAGGTATGTGCATTGGCTCCACCCATTGGTCAAAGCATCTTGGCAGATGGGTTAAACTAGGTTGTGGGTGACTGACAGGTAGAAATCCATCAGTGAGTTAGGGCAACGTCTACTTCAAGCATGTGAAGACTTCCCCTAGTGGAATGGGCAAAGGAGAACATTTTGTTCCAATGGCAATGAAGATAGAAGCAGGTTCTATGGAGTGCTTAGACAACAGAGATCAGACCTCAAAGATGCCATGGTGTCACACTGCATCCCGGGCCTTCGCTGGTGTTCTTGACTTTTGTCTTGCTACTGAACTTCAATGATTCTGGAAGAGAGAGTGAGGCTGCTGAATTTGTTCAACTCTACCTCACTTAAATCCAGTTCACATGCAAGTCAAGATATCACCCCATCATGAAAATGAACGATGAACAACAACAATAATTAGGATTATGTGTGAATGTCCCCAAGCCAGTCTATGTCCTCTTCTCTCTATTCTATTTAGCTTGGTGAACTCCTCAGCTCTCCTGGATTCAATTACCATCACTATGAAGGTTATGATCATATCTGCTTATTCAGTCTTCCCTCTCTCCTTATTCTTTGCATCTCCAATGCCCATTGAACATCTTAAATTGGCTATCTCCTAGATATCTTATACTCAACATGACCAAACTTGGATCCATTCTTTCCCCTTGACCCCATGCCTCTCTCTACTGTGACTGAAGGTACCACCATCCTCCCAGTTGCTCAGTCTCACAACATACACTTCATCTTTCACTCTTAATTTTATCTCACAGGACAAATAGAGCTGCAGAGTTAGACAATCTGGGTTCAAATGCTGGCCCTGCTACTTACCACCTTTGTGACACTGGGCAAAGCACTGCACCTCCAAAAGCCTCATCTTCCTCCTCTTTAAAATAATTAGGGCATTGGATTAGAAGATCATTTTTGTAACTTGAGCTCTGTGTCCTGAGTTCTGAAATCTAGTCTCGTAGCAGATAGAGTGATAGAATATGAGGAACCCACTTCAAGTGATGATTATGTTTTACTAAAGGACTTTTAAGGATGAAAGAGTTAAAAAGTCAAACAAACTAATTTCTAATGGTAGAAGCACTGAAAGTGTGTTTTTTGTATTAGGAAGCCTCTAAAAATTTCTTACCAACATTACCAGTGAATAGCAACTCTTGACAGCACTGACCTGGCCAAGAGGAGACTTGTACTTGAGCAACAACTCAACCAAGAATGTGTTATATGACCTTGGATGAATCAATTTCCTTCTAGAGATCTCAGTTTCCTCATATTTAAAATGAAGGGTTTGGATTAGATTCTGTCTAAGGTGCCTCTCGACTCAGAGATTTGAATTCTGATATTCTAAGATTTTGGAGTTCTCTAATAAATGTGAGTTTCGCTAAAAAACAAAGGAATGACCATTCCAGAATCATGATGAGAGGAAAAAGGAGAAGGGAGTGGAACTCAATAATGTATATAAGGTGAATTGTTTGGCCCAGAACATTCAAGAGGTCATAACCAATTGTACTCCTTCCTGAGAGAGACAGAGAGAGAGAGAGTCAGAGAGAGAGAGAGAGAGAGAGAGAGAGAGAGAGAGAGAGAGAGAG
>NW_027185720.1:10534013-10571842 GCF_028583685.1 Petaurus breviceps papuanus | reverse complement strand
AGAGAGAGACAGAGAGAGACAGAGACAGAGAGACAGAGACAGAGAGAGAAGAAAAAGAAGAGAGAAGGAAGAAAGAAATAAAAAAGAAATAAAGAAATGAAGGAAGGAAGAAAAAGAAAAAGGAAGAAAGAAAGAAAAATGAAGGAAGCAAGAAGGAAGAAAGGGCACCACATAACTTGTTTTTCTTTTCCTATCCTTCAAGGCTCCTCTTAATGGTCACATGAAATACCCTGTACTTCCAATAAACTTACTGTATAAGGAAGGCATAACAGAGCTTTATTGACTCTCCTTTTCACCTAGGGTCAGTGAGGGAAACCATGAAACAAAGCAGGCATCGTTCTGAGCCCCCATTGCCCAGGCTCCATCTCCATAACAACATGGTATGCTTGCTGCCCTCCACTAGCCTTCTTGTGGAGCTTTGTTTTCATGTTTTGGTCCTTTTCCTGCTGATTGGAGAACTTCTGTTACCATAGCAACAGAATGCAGTATTTTAGTCAAGAAAGCAAGTTTCTGTGTGTTTCTTGATGTGTGTATGAGTGTTTCTTTTAGTCAGGCATAAGGGTGCCTCTGAATGCTCACATGTACTGAGTGTGTGTGAACATTGATGTGTGTGCTCATAACTGCATGTTAATTCTCTTCCATGTGTTAGTGTATAATTCTATACATACACATCAGTGATTATGCATAACTCACATATATCATAGAATTTGACCACAAAATCACAGAATTTGCAGGCTAGAAAGGACTTCAGCCTCTATCTAATCTAACCCATGCACAACAAGCATCCCAACCACAATAGAGTAGTCACCCAGCCTCTGCTTAAAGATGTAGAAGGGGGGAAGAGGCAGCCCAGATCACTTTGAGACAACTCTCATGGTAAGGAAGCACATCCTGATATCAAGCCAAAATCTGTCATTTGTAACTTCCATCCATTGATCCTAGTTCTGACTTCTGGGGCCAAACTGAAAGAGTCAAATATGTATGTATGTTACATTAACTTTTGAAGAACTCCATCATGTTCATGTTGAGTCTTCTCTTCCCCAGGCTAAACATTCATTGTTTCCCCATATGACTTTTCACCATGGTTGTTGCCTTCCTCTACATGTACTCCTAAGCTTTAATGTGCTTATGTAAATGGAAGCCATAATTCTTATACTTCTAGAAGGTCACCAGGGTAAGGAACAAACCTGCCACTTAGCATCTTCCTGAAATGTGGCCCCCTGAATTGGATAAGACATCACATGAGTATAGATTTAGAGCTGGAAGGGAACCCAGAGGTCATAGAGTCCATACTTCTTGCTTTATAGATGAGGATTCAGAAGCACAGTGAGTTTAAGTGACTTACCCTGGGTCCTATAGTTAGTAAATTCATCAGGCAGGATTTAAATCCAGATCTTTTCCAAAGCCCAGCACTCTATCCATTGCTCCATGTTACCTCTTAAAAAATCAAAACCCAAATGAAACTCTCCAGATGTACTCTAGATAGGGCAGAGAATTATAGGACTATAATCTTCTTAGTCCTGGACCCTATACCTCACCCTTCAAAGTTTTGTAGAAATTTTATGTTGGTTTCCTTGCTTTATTCTCTTTATCTCCAGTGGAAGTGAAGTTTTTTTGGGGGGTAAAGGGTTCTTTGATTTTTGCCAGTGCCTGGCATTGTGCTAACATGTAATTTGCAAATACTTGTGGAGTTAAATTGAACTGCATCTGTAAAATAATGGGATTATCCCCATCCCCAGATCCCCCTCCTTAGAAATGTACCCCAAGGAGGTCAATGAGAAAAAAGTGACCCCATAGACAACAAAAGTGTGGAGCAGTCCCCTCCCCCTTTTGTAAGTAGGAGACAACTGGAAAGAAAGTGGATGCCCTTCAAATGGGGAATGACCAACTAAGGTGTGGTACATGAATGTGATGGAATATTATGGTAATGCAACAGATATGAATTTGAGGACTACTGAGAAGAATGGGAAGCCATGTAAATGAAGACAACTTCAGTAAGCAGAGTTTGGGAGACAATATACACAATTACCACCACAATATAAATGGGAAGAACACAACCAAGTCACCTGCAACTTCATGGGAAATGATAATGTTTGGCTCCAAAGAAGTGACATGAGATTCTTCTCTCCTTCCCTCTTCCCTCTCCCCTCCCCATTTTTTAAAGAGGAATATGCTTATGGGTTTGGAATACTTCATAAAATATCTGTTCTGATGGATTTAATGGTTTGTTTTGTTAAACTTCCCTCCACCCACTTTTTAATCCTTGTAAAAATAGATTTCTGGAATGAAGAGGAAAAGGGACAAATTGGAGAATGAAGGTGATGATGACAGTATATTAGCAAAAAATTAAATTTACTAAAAAAATAAGATTAGAGGACTTTTACTGTCCTTTCCATCTCTGTGATCCTAATAGGCTCATAATGCTAACTCTTAAAAAATTACCAGATTTGGAGGTTAATGGCCACTTGACCTTCTGAGAAATATAATAATAATGGCTAACATTTGCAGGGTATTTTAAAGCTTTGGGAGAGGCAGGGTGCTTAGCAGACTACTCTGAATTCTCTAAAACCCTCTGAGGAAGGGAATATATCATTATCCCCCTTTTACAGGTGAGGAAACTGAGGCTCAGAGCCGTTGGAGAATGTGCCCATGGTCACACACCCATTAAGTGTCAAGGGAAGGATGAGAACTTGTGTCTTGCCTGACTTTCAGTTCAGTGTATTTATCACTAAATCCTGAGGAAGTTGCTTGTCCAAAATCTGGGTAGTCTCACAGTGTCACTCTGGTAGTGGTGTGTGTATGTGTGTGTGTGTGTGTGTGCGTGTGTGTGTGTATGTGTGTGTGTATGTGTATGTGTGTGTGTAGGTAGGTAGGATGGGGTAGGGGGGGAAGGTAGCTATACTTTTTAGTGCTTCTATTTGTCTGGGGTATTTGGTAGAGGGTATCTATCCTTGTAGAACCAGCTCAGGCTGGGGAAATCCAGTTAGGTAAACTTCACGAAGCTGGCATTTTTCCAGGAGAGAAAAGTTTTGAATGTCCTTTCTTTTTTCTTTTTTTTCCTCATGTATGAAAGAGTGGGCAAAACTGATCCTATGAGGCCCTGAAGATGAGGATGACCTTGGTTTTTATCTCAATTCAGCTCTCACCCATTCTCCTCCCCCACCTTTTTTCTCCCTTCCCTTTTTCCAATTCCCCATCCCTCAGAGGTGGATTAAGTCTGTACTGCCAGGCTTCAGAGATAGAATTTCTGCCGGAATTAGAGGAAGAATCTCTATTAGATAGATACAGCACTTTATCTCAGGCTTGTATCCTTCTTGGACTGGATGGCCACTCCTTATCACGCTTTTCTTCCCCTGTTCTCTCTTCTTCAACTCATCAAGTTTTTCTTAATTTCTTCTCCCTTTCCTCCCCTCAGGTTCTTTACACAAGCTTATAAAAGAGAAGAAATCTGCTTTGATGCTTTGATTGGCATTTAGGGTCTTCATTTTTTTCCAAAAATTGCTGGGTCTCCTCTATCCTTATCCATCTCTCCTCCATCCCTTCCTTCTCCTGATTAGGAGAGCCAAATCTAAGCCCCTGCCAACGTTCATGGCTGCCCAAGCTTTCCTTAGTTATTATGGCAGTCAGGGAAATGGGATAAGTCCACTCTGTCTCAGCACCTTTGTGGTTAAGAAATGATCCTAATTTGGGGGGAGGAAAAGCACTGGACTTTAAGGCAGAAGACAGGACTTGAAGTCTCAGCTAGACATATCCTCAGTTCAGAAGTGGAAGGGGCATGCAGGGCCATCTAACCCAACCTTTCATCTTCTAGGGAAGAAAAGTGAAAGCCAGAAAGGATGAGGTAATTTACTGAAGGTCACATAGTGACAGAGGGGATTTGGACTTGGATTATCCAACTCCAGAATTATTGCTTCATCTGTTCTACCAAGCTAACAGTGATTTGGAGTAACTCACCTCATCTCTCTGGCTTCTGTTTCCTCATTGGATTAGATGGCCTCTGAGGTTCATCATTCTGTGCCTTTGTTGGATATCAAGGGAGTCACTTGTAGCTCTGAACACTCAGAGAATCTTGGGAGATGAAAAGTGTTCTAGTTCTGACAAGTACTGAAATTCTTAGCCCAGCATGCAAAGCCTTTCACAGTCTGGATACAATTTACTCCTACAGTTTCACCACATAGAACTCCCCATCAAATATTCCATGTCCCAAATTATTTGCTGCTTTCCAAGCATTCCTCATAATTTCTGACCTCTTGGCTTTCGATTACCCCAGTTTCTGTACATGTAATATGATTGCTCAGGCTAACACTGGAAAAATAATTTAACCTACTTGTGCATTAAGCTCTAAGCCTTTTATAAACTAAGTCATAAATGGGCTGTGATTTGCATTGTGCCGGGAACTTTCCATTCCCCAAATCACAGTTCTCTTGTCTCCGTGCAATGGTGTGTGCTTTATCTGTATATACAAAGAAGAAGAAAATTAGGCAGTCAATTCATGCTTTCCAAGAACTGACAGTCTATTCGAGTTTTCTGGTATGTATATAGATAATCATGTTACAAGATTCAATTGAAAGAAACAAAGGAGGGATTCTAAGTGCTCTAGGAAAATATAAGGAGGAACCAGGTGTGGCAACACATTCCTGTAACTCCTGCCACTTGGGAGTCTGAGATTGGTGGATTGCTTGAGTACAGGAGTTCTGAGATGCAATTGAACTAATTGGGTGATTATGCCATCTGTCTTCTACATGGAAAGCTCCCAGGAAGGAGGATCCACCAATATGACTAGGTAGGAATGATTTGGCCCAGAGTATTAAGTGGAGCCGGTGACATCTCCTGTGCGGGTCAGCTGTAAAGTTAGGCTCATGAGTGGCTTGCTGTATTTACATACAGCCTGGCCAAGATAGAGAGATCCAGTGTGTGTGTGTGGGGGGGGGGTAAGAAAAAAAGAACCAGAGAAAGAAACAAAAGAAATGAAAATGTAAATGTAAGGTTGGAGAGAATGCCTTTGCCTTGTTGGGTTTTTTGTGTTAATTAATCAATGTACAATATCTATCAAGTACCTATTTTGTATCAGGTGCTGTGCGAGGTGCTGGGGGATAAAGATATGATTACATCAGGGAGGACTTCATAGAAGAGGTGGCATCTTACTTGAATATTGAATGAAGAAAATAATTTCAAGAAGTGATGAGGTGTAGAGAAACCCCCTGGATAGCATCAAGTATTCCCATCTTCGATTTCTGTCTCTGACACATGCTGGCTGTATAACCCTGGGAAAGCCATGCGACTTCACAGTGCTTCAGTCTACTCTCTAAGACTATTAGTCATGGAACAGATGCTGATCTGTGTTGGGAGTAAGAGTTTCCTGAAGCAATAGAATTGCATCCCTGCTCTACAACAGGCAAATGAAACCAGGGGTGTGAGATGAGAATACTGGAGGTCTGAGAGCTGTCCTTTGTGAATTCTAGAGATGGGAGGGGGATAGGAAGTAATCAAGGATTGGCTCCCAGGCTAGCTCATCTGAATGTTGGATGAATGAAAGGGAATAATATTAATAATGCTGGGAAGGTAGGTTGGAACCAGATTATCATGGGCTCTAAACCATACACTGAGGAGTTTCTATTTTGTCCTATAAACAAAATATTTGTGTTTCAGTGAAAGTTTTCCTCTAACTCATCATCATATCTGTATTAGGAGCTCTTGTTTGTCAAATGGGTGGATGATGACTTGTAGAGGAAAGGGCCTAGAAAGCAAGAAAACTGGTCAAGAAGTGCTCCTAAGAGTTTGATAGAAGTAGTAAGGGCTTGAATTAGAGCAGTGATACATATAATTTCAGAAGATGGGTCTGAAGAGAGAAAGGTTGAGGAAGTACAATCCAGAGGATGTGGCATTTGATTGGTAGGTAGCTGGCATGGTCACTAAAGCATGAAGACCTGACTTTAAGCCTTGCCTGACATCAGCTATGTGACCCTAGGAAATTCACTTAACCTTTCTAGGCTTCAGTTTCCTTATATGTAAAATGTGGAGGGCACCCAAGGCCCCTTCTAGTTCTGATTAGGTTGTAAGACTGAAACAGCGAGGAGCACAGGAGAAAGCTGGGGTTCAATGTGGGGTAACTGGAAGATGGGGTTTCCATCAATAGGAATTGAGAAAAGAAACACATTTAAGGCCATATTGTGGAAACAGGCACTGCTACTCAAGTCAGAGGACCATAAGATCATGGACATGGGGAAGGAAGGGCCCTTTGGGGGTTATCCAACCTTGTCCTCTTTTATTTATTTTTTATTTTTTTTTAAGCAATCGGAGTTAAGTAACTTGCTCAAGGTTACACGGCCAGTTATTTCTGGGTGTGGTACTGAGTATCTGAGCCCAGATTTGATCCAGGACATCCCGACACTGGAGCCGGTGCTCTTACTTGCTGTGCTACTTGGCTGCCCCAAACCTTATCCTCTTTTAGATGAGTGAACTAAGTCCAGAGATTTTCAATGACTTACCTAGTATCTCACATGTAGTATAAGGTAAAATTTGAACCCATTTTCTTGAGCCCTGTTCATTATAACATACTACCTCTTAAGACAGAAGAACTGAAATGAAATATTGTCTTCACATTAACTTACCTGTGTGACCTTCCATGAGGTCCTGTGCCTCAGTTTCCTCATCTGTAAAAGACAAGGTTGGACTAGATGGTCTCTCAGGGTCTTTTGAACTGTAAATCTATGATCCTAAGTCATTTATCATCTCTGACTCATCTTTAAAAAATGAGCAGGACAAGATGGCATCTGATGTACTTCAAGCTCTAACCCTTTGACCTCACAACCTTCTTGGGACCTGATTTTCCTCACTTGCAAACTCAGCTGGTTGCACTAGCTCCCTAAGATTCCTTCCAGTTCTAGTCTAGGACTGATCTTAACAAAATTTATTAATGTCATGAGAATGGTTGAGATTTTGAAGAGATTCTAAAGGAGAGAAGAGGCTTCAGAGCAGTCACAGAAAACATCTTTAAGGGATTTTAGGAGGAAGATCAGTCAGAGGAGAGAGAGAGGGGAGAACCATAGCATGGAACTGTAATGGGACTGGGAATTTGAAGATCTTCCCTGCCCCTTAATAGACCTAGGGGGGAGTTTGAAAAGCTGCTCTGCTGGGAAGATAAACTCTGCCCCCAGAGCTCACAGGAAGCTGGTAGGGAGACAGTTGGAGACACTTGGGGACAGAGGAGGTTAGGCAAGGAGATAGAGAGGCTTTTGAGTAAATATCGATCTTGTATTGGTTTGTGGGAAGGCTGAAGGATGCTGTGGCCCTCAGCATTATCATGGCTTCTGAATATCTTTGGTTTTATGATGGAATCGGCTTACTGGTTTTGGGATTAGGTTTTCTGGTGTCTAAATAAATCCTTCAGTTCTTTGTCTGGAGAGTTTGGCATATTTTGCAGTTGAACATCATGTGATCCTTATAGTCATGGTCTTTATTGTGATTGTGGATGCTGTAAATATTGCATTGGCACTATAGGAACCCCAAAAATCATATCTCTAGAACCGGAAGGGACCCCAGAGTCCATCAAGTCTGACCTCTTCATTGTATATATGAGGAAACTGAGGCCCAGGGTTATGAAGGAAATTACCAGCCACCATAGGCTCACAGATCTGGAACTGGAAGTGGCCTTGGAGAACACCTAATTTAACTCTTCATTTTACAGATGAGGAGAATGCAGCCTGAGGTGGGCAAGCGATTTTCCACAGTTCCTAAAGCTAGTAAAGAAACAAAGCTTGGATTTGAACTGAGGTCCTCTGACTGCAGAATGTCTTCTTAGTTTTGTATTGTTCTCTAGAAAGCGAGTGAAGCCTCTTTCATTTAGAAGTTGTTGCAGTAACTTACAGGGAGCATCAAGGAAGGTCTAAAAAAGAATAATTCAGGGCACATTTCCCCCCTCCCCCAATCTTGCTGAGTGAGTTCGATTAAAACCACAATGGTCCCACAGACTTCCCCATGGAGAGACTTTGGTTCTCTGTTTGGACTCAACTGGATCCTGAGGGGATGGAGAATTGCTTTCAAGCACCCTGTATCTACAGGGCAGGATGCAGCCATGACAACAGAGGAACCAAGCAAACAGCCGCCATTCTGATTTCTGGTCCCTGAAGCTGGGCTGAGAATTTTTCACTGCACTGCTTCTCCTCTCTATCGCTGATAGCTCATCCATCTCAATCAAAATGCACCAAGTATTCCTCCCAGCCCTCAGAAATGGACTAATCTGTCAGCTCCAGTACCCTCAACCCAAAAGAACTGTATTGAGAAATAGAATTGACCTCTCTACCATCCCTGCTGCCATACTCAGCCAAGAAAAAAATAATGTTTGTAGTGCCTACCTTGTGTACAGTTTTTAAAATTCCAAATGATCCAGTGAAGATGGGATAGCATAAATTGGTGGTGGTCTCAGTCAGCATGGTTGTGGTCTTCCCTCTCCCAACATTCAGTAGTATGAGAACAGGAACAGAGGAGGTGGATTGTGGGTAATCTAGAGTGGGTTTTTGAAAAGGGATAAAATGCCAAAAGACAAGGAGAGGGGAGGAATTCCAGAGTCGAAATCTGTTGTTTTCCCCCAGAAGAATGTGAGGTCTGTATTTGTGTTCCTGGCAACTCTCAGAGTAAGTGGCACATTTAATAAGCATTTGTTGATTTGACCTGAATATAATTATCCCATTTAGCCTTCATCATAAACAGCAGTCAGGTGATGGAGTGGATACAGCTCTCCACTTGGAGTTAGGTGAACCTCTGTTTGTAATCCTAACTCAGGTATTTATTAGCTGTGACCTTAGGTAAGTTACTTAGCCTTTTTGGTGTCAGTCTCCACATCTGTAGAGTGCAAATAATAATGATATCTAACTCCCAGGATTGTTGTGAGGATTAAATTAAAGAGCATATGTTAAGTACTTTGCAAACCTCAAAATACTATATAAATGCTAGTCACTGTTAGAGTCCTGCGAAATAGGGAGAACAGGGAATTTTAAGTAGACTTGCTTGTGCTCCCAAGTAATCTCAGCTGTAAAGCTTTTTTTTAGGGGGGGGCACAGGGAGGGACAAGTAAGTCAGTGGAGTGGAGTGTGTTCTGTTTCCTTCCGCATGAAAGGATTTTGTGTCTGCTTTTCCACAGTAAAAAAGAATGATTTAACTGATAAGTAACATATCATTATCTTCTGTCTTTTTCTGGGTAGATTTTCACATTCATGGATTCATTCCTTCAATAAATATTTACTGAGTACCTATCATAATGGTAATAGGGATTTGAAGATCTTCCCTGCCCCTTGTAATGGCAAGCAAACAGGTACTTAGTGCCTTATTTCAGTTGAGTTTTGCCCTTGATTATATCAAGTCTTTGTTAAGAAACAAACTTGTGAAACCCACAGTAGGAGGAACTTGCTGAGGCAACAGGAAGGGGTGGAACAGGAAGGAGCTAATGACCAGAATAAAAAACTGAGCACAAGCTGAGAGAGTCAGAACTGCTGGGAACAGGCAGTGTGGAGGCTGAGCAGCTAGCATGAGTGAGAGAGGGGCATTCTTGATTAAGGGAGCCTGTTTTGTTTTGAAGGACTGATGGAGGGAAGGTTTGGGAAGACATGGGAATGTTGGTGTTCCCTGCATTGGTTATGTGTACCAACTTCATGTTCACTTTGATGAATCTTGCTGTCTGGTTTTGGGATTCAGTTTTCTGGTATTTGAATAAATACTTTGGTTCTGTCCTCCATGTGGAGAGTCTGTTATATTTGTGATTCACAACTACACCAGCATATTCATAGCCACTATGGGCCCTGTGGATATAGCATTGGCATTACACCTATTAATTGCAAAGCACTGTCCTAAGTGCCTTGGGGGACTGCAAAGAGTACATGTAGGGTCCTTGCTGTCTCCCAAATTACAGTAGAATTAGTATGTGACAAGTATGGAAATCACCATGATCCATGTAGAGCATGTCACAGGCCATGAGAAATTTACCAACTGAGGGTTTTCCCTTCTCAGAGGAGGGAGAGCTTGGGCCCTTCCCTACTCAACTGAAATATTGTGTTCAAATAGCACTAATGATTGTGAGAACCTTAAGAGGGGGATCACCAGGATAGGGATGTCATATGAGGAGGGGTTGAAGATATAGGATAGGAAGATAGAAGATAGGAAGAAGCCCTGAAGAGGGCTATTAAGGTAGAACAAAAGAAGACTTTCTTTTTTTTTTTTGAAGGGGGAAGGTAGGGCAATTGGAGTTAAGTGACTTGCTCAAGGTCACACAGATAGTTTTTGTGTTAAATGTCTGGGACTGGATTTGAACTCAGGTCCTCTTGACTCCAGGGTCAGTGTTCTATTCACCGTACCACCTAGCCACCCTGACAAAAGAAAACTTTCATGGGATCTGAATTTGAATCTGGCCTCTGCCCCTTACTACCTATATAATCATGGGCAAATCATTTCACCTTTCTGGGCCCAGTTTCCTAATCTGTAAAATGAGGCAGTTGTACTGGATGACCTCTTCAATCCTTTTATGACCCTATGATGCTCCCTGTGTAACCTTGGACAAGCCCTGTCCCCTCTCTGATCTTTAGTTTTCTAATATGTCAAATAAAGGGATTGGGCTCTTTGACCTGCAATGTCTTATCCAGCCCTAAATCTTTGCTCCTCAAATTTTAAACTCTACTCTGCACTTCACCAGGACAACTGAATGCCTGAATCCACACCCAAGATAGCCCTCCAACAAATGCAGCCCCCCTTTCCTCTCCAACTGCTAGAGTGACCCCCAGCTCTGTCAGTTAATTAGGAGGTCAGGGATTTTCAGGGGTCTCATGGCCATCATATGGCTGACAGCTGTGGAAATTCAACTAAACTCAGGATTTATGAATCAGAGTTAGCACTGATATAGCTCCGTAAAGTTTTCAAAGCATTTTCCATGTCACCTCATTTGATCCTTGCAATAACCGTGACGTGTGGGTCCTTTTGTTGCCCTCACTTTAGATCTAGAAACTGAGGAAGACAGAGGTTATTTGACTTGCCCAGGCTCACACACCTAGTAAAATCTGAGGCAGGATTAGAGCTCAGGTCTTCCTGATATCAGGCCCAATTCTCTCTGCGTTTCATCTTCCAGTTGGCTCCTAGTAAGGACTTCTTGTGTGCAGAAAGTGCTAGACAGGAAGACAATGGAGAGGTTATATGATTTAGTGAGGACACCATCTGGCCTATGGAAATGTGGAGATGCCCACAATCTTTCCCACCCTTCCAGAATGTCACTGCCTGTGTCTGCAAATCTGGGTCTGCAATCTCTGTGCAAGAGGCCAACTTTGCTTAGGAGGGAAGATCATACAAAACCCTCCCCAGCCCTGTTGTTTTTTGCAGGACTGGGGAGAATCCTCCCCTAACTTATTGGAGTAAACTCCCTTTACTGAAGATGAGTTATCAAAAGTCAAAGTGGGTTTTAGAAATGCTAATGAATGGGTTGATTGACAGTTAGGAAAATAGTGGAGAGACTTCAGAGATGTGCTGGACCAGTGAGCTCCATGCTCAGATGACTGGGGAGGAGAAAAGAGAACCCTTGCTAATACAGAGAGGAGCAGAAGGGGGATGGTTTTGTGGAGAAGCCATAGTGTTTGGAGTATCAGGAGGATTTGAGCCGAACCTGGAGAAACACATTATTGAGCAGAGGTCTAAAAGCACTCTTGGTCAGCAAGCATTTAGTGAGGCCTTCCCAAGTGGCAGCCACTGTGCTCAGTGCTTGAGAAACAAAGCAAAGCAAAAACTCAGCCCACATGCTCAAGAGACTGAATCTAAGCCATGTGAATCATGTAAATAACCATGCATTGTGTTGGGTTTGACTTCATTCTCAAAGAAGACCGTGGCATCAGTGAGGTGATGACATGCCTCGAAATTGACTTGGATTTAAGTGAGGCAGGGCCGCTCAAGGTCACCAGCCTCACTGTCTCCTCCAGAGCCATCTGGGTTCAGTGACTGGATATTCATCAGGACAACTAGAGATGGCCCAGAATGCAATGGGAGACCCTGGCCCTTTTAGGTTAAGATCTTTTCAGGTACTCACTTTGGGTGAGGTAACAGGCATTCTGTGAATAGGCTCTTTAAGAAGTGAGTCAAGGATGGCCATAATCATGCATATCCAGAATATGGACCAGGAGGTGGAGGATTACCGCAGAGGGAAGGTGGTAGAAGCTGAGGTGAGTTGGAGGGGCCAGGAAAGGCTCTTCCAGAGAGCAGAGTGTGGAATTTGTGCCCCAGTCTGAAGGAAGCCAGGAAAACTGGAGGCAGAAATGAGGAGCAAGAGAGTTACAGGTTTAGGAAAGAGTCAATGTGAATATACCGAGTCAGGAGATGGAGTGTCCTATGCCAGGAATAGCAGGAAAGCGCAAGAATGCCAGTCGTGCTGGATAGCAGTGTGTGTCTGGCAGGGAGGGGGGAGCAAAGTAAAAGAAGACTGCAAAGGTTAGGGGGTGGGCTGGGAAGGGATTTTAATGGCAAACAGGATTTGATTGTCAATTCTGGAGGTGGGAGGAAGCCAGTGGGGTGTTACTAAGTAGGTGGGGATGATAAGGTCTGATCTTCACTTTGGCAGCTGAGTTGGGGATATGTTTGAGTGAGGAGATATTTGAGCCAGGGAGGACAAATTACAGTAATTACAGTAGCCTCAGCATCAGGTCATGGGAGCTTCCAGCAGGGGAAGCCGTAAAAGTGGAGAGAAGCAGTTACATACAAGAGATGGTGTGAATGGGTTGAAAAAACAATGATGAAAAAACCACACCAACATTTGACAATGAATGAGATGTGTGAGGTGAGAGTGAGGAGAGGAGGACCATCCTGAAGCTAAGGGGCTGCGAGGGAGGGCGGGTGGTACTGTTCTTGACCAAAACAGGAAACTTGGGAAGACAGAAAGATGAAACTTCTATTCTTAGCGTTTGAGATGCCTGTGGGACATTCCATTGAAGATGTCCCAAAGAAAGTCAGTCATGAAAGGCTGAGTTCAAGAGAGAGAAGCCACTGAGGGGGAGTTAGTCTAAGGACCTAAAGAAGGTTGAGCTCAAATCAGTTCATTTCTGCCATTTGGGTCCCCACCCTACATGAAATCAATGGTGTCACTGTTCTCAGAGGTGGTGTGTCAATCTAGCCCCTGTGTTGAATCTCATCAGCTCTGTAACTTTCCAGACCAGAGGGTAAAGTACCACCCTCCATGTTTTGTCTCTTTCTATTAGAAGGTAAGCTCATTGAGGGCAAGGGCTGTTTTTTTTAAAATAGGATTTAAAACTGGCAGTATTCTTAGAGTTAATTGAGTCGAAACATTTTATTTCAGAGATTAAGAAACTGAAGCCCAGAAAGGGAGAATAACTTGTCTCAGGTCCCACAACTGTGATTTGAACCAAGTTTTTTTTTTTTTTTTAACTACAGAGCCAGTGACAGTTTCATTAGATCATCTTGCCTTGAGGCATATGGAAGACAGGGGTTAGAAATAGTCTGTTTCAGGGTCTCAGTAACATAGAAGGAGTACTTTCAAGTCTTGACCCTAGCCAGAAAATCCCTGGCATCCCTATATATAAGAGCTGTCCTGTATGGGGAGCTCTAGAATGAAATTTTCAAGTACCAGACTTGTGTTAGGCCAAGCTGAGCTGAGTTCCATGAATAACATCTATTTGGAAATGATGTTGATGTGCGTGGTTTCATTCCCAGGGATTTTTAGTTGTTAATTACATGGTATCCCAAACAATCCAATGGGGAATGCTCTGAGGAGTCATTGAGGGAAACCTCAGAGAGAACCAACATGTACTTACCTAGGGATGAATGAGATTCATACAGAGGAGATAAATGATCACCTTAGAGGAGAAGCAAGCAGAAGCTAGGAGACCAGGAAAGACCTATTGTCTTCTTATTTATATTTTGAAGGAATCTTTTATACTAAGGTGTAGAGGTGAGGAATGAGAGCATTTTAGGCATGGGGGATAGTCTGTACAAAGGCAATGACACAAGAAATGGAGTGCTTTGCATGGGGAGGAATAAATGGGCCAGTATGGCTAGACTACAGATTACATTGAAGGGAGTGCTGGGAAAGGATATACAAAGGAAGATGGTAAGGGAGCAGGATGTCAAGGAGATGCCCCTACGGTCACCTTCTCCAGCATACTTCGCTACTTCCCAGGTTAAGAAACTCCGACTAATCAAAGTCTCTCATTGTCTAGGTAGGATAGCTGAAGGTTAAATACTTGTCCACAGTCACAGAGGAAGTAAACATCAGGAGTGAGATTTCTATCCAGGTCCTCCAAGTCCAGAGCCAGCATTCTTCCCACTGACCCAGGCTTGGATTCAATTGTTAAGCATTTAAAAAGACAATCAAGATCATTTACTGTATTAACACAACCTGCACTACCTTCTAAGTGGATTTCCTGGAAGACTTTGGATGATCACTGAGGCTTGTCCCACTATGACCCTTCATGACTCCACTGCAGATAATTTTTTCTCAGAAGAAGCAAAAATATTTTGTGGTGAGTTAGTGATGGAACCTACAGTAAAATCCTTGCCTCTTCTCGGCACAAGAGATGAATCTGGCTCTTTGAAGTCTGAGCTTACAGAGACCAGGCCCCAGAGGGTCCTACAGGGTTAAAGAGGCTTCAATGCCAGCCTGGGGACAGACCCTGAATGCTGCCTGAGGATCAGCCAATTGGAGACACTTCTCACCTGGTTGCCCCAAGCTTGACGAATTTGGGGGGCACAACATGTCTATGAGACTATATTAACTTACAGAGATGTTGTGACCTGCATCCTAGCAGAGGCCTTTCTCCTGCCCTTGAGCTGTTACTTACCTTTTGAAATCACTTTGTATAAAGAAGGAAGGCCAGAAGGAAACTCAGACAAGAAGGATGGTTGTGAAAGATACAGGTTGAAATTATTAGAATCTGAAAAATACAAGCAAGCTATATGCTTGCTATAGAGATTTATTGTTCTGTGTACAACTATATTTTTCTGTTTGACTTTGTATAAGGAAATCCTTTTTTACTTTGTTTATTAAGTGAAGAATTTTTTTTGAAAAAGGAATTACTTTGTATGAAAAGATATGAGGAGGCATATCCCTCAGCATTTTTCACAAAGATATAGGACCATAAAAACATTGTATATAATGTCACACTTTACTGGTAGGTTTTTTTCTTTCTTTTTCATAATTCTTATATGATACCGTGGGAAAGGAATGTGATGTAAAAATAAAATAAATTAGTAAATAATATTTTAAAAGATATAATAAAAATAAATGAATAAAGTAACAAATTTAAAAATATGTAATATTACTATATGCCAGGCATTACATTTTACATCCATTTCATTTTCTTACTGGTGTTCATACTGCATTTCTTCAGTAAGATTTAAGTTTCTTGAGGACAAAAGTTGATTTCTTTTCATCCTGGTACCTACCCTGTGTGGAACATGTTGTTCAGTTTTTCAGTCATGTCTGACTCTTCAGAACCTTATTTTGGGGTTTTCTTGGCAAAGATACTGGAGTGGTTTCCCATTTCCTTCTCCAACTCATTTTATAGATAAGGAAATTGAGGCAGACAGGGTTAAGTGACTTGACCAGGGTCACACAGCTAGTAAGAGTCTGAAACCAGATTTTGATTCAGAGAGGAGTCTTTTTGACCTAGGTCAAACTCTATCTATTGTATTACTTAGTCACTCTGCCTGGAACATAGTAGGTATTTAATAAATTTGTGTTGTATTGAATTAAATTAGATTGAATTTTGAAACTGAGGACTAGGTTAGAGTCTCAACTCTACCACTTCCTTTCTGTTTGGTGTTTGGCAAGTCATTTCATCTCTCTGGGACCCTGTTTCCCCATGTGGAAAAGGATGTTGAACTAAATGATCTCTACAGTTTCTTCCAGGTCCAGACCAATAATCTTATGATTTTATATTCTTAGGGATTGAATTGACTTGCACGGATGAAAGGATTATGTGAACTGCCATCACAGATCTTTTAAATAATGCTACTTCCTGTCAACATGACTGTGGGTAAGTCACTCCAGCGGTGAATCTCAGTTTGCTCCTCTGTCAAATGTGGGTTGCATGAGATGGTCTATCTATAATATCTCTTCCAGTTCTCATTCTGTGATTCATTTGACATGTGAAATATTTGTACTGAGGATTGCAACCAGCCATCTTCCTCATTTCTCAAGAGTAGGAGAGGAGATGGATTCCACCCACTCCATAAGGAATGGAAATCACGTGTAAAGAGGGACTTTTCTCCATAAACGCTGTTGAACAGTAGAGTAGAATGCTGGGGGACATTGCTCAATCTCCTTATTATGAGTTTGCTATCATAAGACTGAATCTGAAGTGTTCATGATGTCGCCTTGCCTAAACATAGAGGGATGGAAAAAAATGTCCTCCCAACTCAAGAATTCCAAAGATCCTGAGAGCAGCTGAAGCAGTCTATTTACATATGAAATGCAGGTGTTGGACATAATGATCAGCAATGAACCTGACCATTTATTCCTGTAGTTATGTCCAAGTCTGATAATGAAAGATAGTCACAAAAACTGATTCCATCTCCATTAATTGGCTTCTCTGGCTTTTCCTCAGTGACTACATTTTATTGCCTTAAACCCTCACAGACCTTAGGTTTTTGTCATGTACACGGTCAAATAGAATGTAAAATTAAGGCATTTGTTAACAGCCTTCAGGCAGATCCATAGTAATCTGGAGTCTTTTATTATCAGACTTTGACATAACTGCAGGAAGGAATGATCAAGTTTAAGAGCTATTACATAACAGGAGTAAAATTGTTCTATGTGACCCTGAACAAGAAAAATCAGGACCCAGAGTTCTACCTCAGCCTAAGAAATATCATAATAATAGTGATACATTTTATAATCAAAATGGGACCATTACTCCTCCTCTCCTCAGACCCTTTAGGTAGATTTCCATCTGTGGATGCCACTTACCCTTTAGAACCCAGATGAAATGTCACTCTTACTTTAATGGTGAAACCTTTTCAGATCTCTCTGTTGGAATTGATCTTCCCACATCAATGTTGTAGGGGTTGTGGGAAGATAGGCATGTTAGTGTATTGTCAGTGGAATTGTGAATCATTGCAACCATTTTGGAAATCAACATGGAATTATGTAAATAGAGTAACTAAAAATGCCCATACCCTTTGACCCAAGATTCCATTATTAGGCCTCTACATCAAGGCGGCAACTAATAAGAAGAAAATCCTCATGTACACAAAAGTATTTGGGGAAGTGCTATTTGTGATAGCAGAAAAACCAGAAGCAGAGGGAATAAACTTCTCACACTGGGACTTTGAATACACCTTTTATTGTTCACATGCAGATAATATATTCTTATTTCTATTATAGTTCAATTAATCTAATATTTAATAAGCCCCTACTATGTGCCAGGCCTTATGTTAAGTGCTCAAAATCTAAGTACAAAGAATGAAACAACCCTTGATCCTGTAAAGTTTGCATTCTAATGAGAGGGAAATGAATATCAAGTGAATTGATACAGATCGAAGTAGATCCTTTCAACATAGATTGGGAGAGAAGATACTAGCAGTTGTTATCTGCATATTATCTGTGTCATTATCTATGTTGTATTTTTGATGAGATTTATTTTATTTTATTGCTTTTTTTTTGGAGAGGGGAAGGTAGTGCAATTGGGGTTAAGTGACTTGCCCAAGGTCACATGGCTAGTTTTTGTATTAAGTGTCTGAGGCCAGATTTGAACTCAGGTCCTCTTGACTCCAGGGCTGGTGCTCTATTTTCTGTGCCACCTAGCCACCCCTGAGATCCATTTTAAAGCATGAATTAGGAACCTGGATTTTGAGGGCAGGTGGGATGACTCCTCTGTCATTGTATCTCCAGCTGCTTCTGCACAATATAGGTGTTTGGCCAAAAGTTGGAGAGTTCACTTTATGCAGAACATAGTTTACCTCTTATTGTTGTGTGGAAGGAAGAGGAACTTTGCTCTGTTTAGCCCCACAGAGAAGAACTAAAAGCTACAGATATTTAGGGCCCGTGACAGGATATTTCTTAGAAAAAATTAGAACTATGTAAATGTGGAATGGACTGTGGCATAAAGTGGAGGTGTAGATCTGTGGTAGCAAATCCAAATAGAAATGAAGGCCACTAATCCATGCAGAAGATTCCCTGGAGGTCACATATCAGCTTAGTTCTAAAATGTGATATTATATATGTTGTGTTTTATTTGTTTTGTTCAATATTTCCCAATTCCATTTTAATCTGGTTTGGGCAGCACTCAGGAACACTGAGGGCTACATATGGCCTGGCAGTCTTTGCCATATTGAGGGCAGTTGACTTTTTAGGGTTCCTCCCAGCTCTCAAGTTCCAGGATTCTTTTGACCAGAAGAAATATGACTGTGGGATGGAAACTTCTCTGGGAACCTCTGGTTCCTCATCTATAAAATAGGCCTATAATATTTTTACTTCCTAATTCTACAGTGGTTGTGATAAAAACACTTGGTAAACAGCAAACCTCTGAGGGAAATGACCTATTATTGTTATGATAACTCTTGAGAAATAGAAACATCCTGAGATGTTAGAAATGAAGGATGGCAATTCCTGCTTTTTATCTGATCTAATTTGTCTGAATTCCTGACCCCTGACAGTTGTTTGTTTCTGCCTTCACCAGATTATCTTGTGGGTTTTTAAAAATTTATCTAAGTGTATATAATGCATGTGTGTGTATGTGTGTGTGTGTGTGTGTGTGTGTGTGTGTGTGCGCATTGTCTCTCCCACAGAAGATAAAGTCTTTTAGACTAAGAACTATTTATTTCTTTTTTGGCACCACCAGTGATTAGCACAGTGGGTACTTTTAAAATGTTTGTGAATTTATTGATCTGTGACTTCCCAAAGCAAACATCCCCCTCCACCCCTGACAAGTGCAGCTTTATATTTGTCTTCCCCTATTAACATGTAAACTCATTGACCACCAGAAGCATCACACTTTTCCTATTTGTATGCTAAAGTCTTAGCCCAGCTCTGGGGTAAAGGAAAATGTTTAATGAATGCTTTTCCCACTTGCTCCTTTACTCATTATTCATTCATTCATTCACACATCCATCCATTCATTCATTCACGCATTCATTCATTCATTCATGCATCCATGCATTCATTCATTCATTCATAGATTCATAGAAACTCTATTCATGCACATTTTCTATCCAACATTGTTACAAAGAAAACAAGTAAACAGTGATATTTCTTTTTTTGAAATGGGGTTAAGGCCATGTTGACAACTGCAGGAGGAACAAGCCCCATGGAAAGGTCAGGGATTAATCAAATGTAAGCAAGGTCTATGGAGGGAAGGAAAGGCTTCAGGGAGACAGCACACATGGCTATAAATCAAGAGATGTGCTACTGACAAGGAAAGAGGTCAGTTATCCATATCAGTTCTCAGGGACAGAGACTAGGTCAGCAGATTTACATTTAGGAGGAAGGTTGATATCGAAGTAAAGGAGGAACATTTGCTATTTCAGGAGTTGAACAGCTAATGCCATAGGGATGATGACCTAAATGGCATTGCAGAAGTGACCAGGGGGAGGTGCCCTGCAAAAGCACCTTGAGGATTTGTTTCATTTTTAGTCCTGGACTCTCTTTTTAACCGTGCATATCCATTCAACTCAATTCAATTCAATGACTGGTAAAAAACTAGCATAGCAGATAGTATAGTCAGGCCACAAGCACTCTCTAAATACAGTTGTGTGTGTGTGGGTGTGGGTGTGTGTGAGTAGTAGTAGTAGTAGTGTAAATTAGATCACATATGCTCTAGAAGGTAGCTTTTCTCCATGGTTCTGATTCTAGATTCTAGCAAAAGCTACAAGGTAAGGGAATGGGAGAGGGAGATGTCTCAGAAACAAATTGAGATAAACCTATTCACTTCATAGAATATAGTAAACAGGACCAGTGTCCATTCCAGAGCTTCCATTTCCTTTTCTCTGTCCATAGACACACTTATACTAAGAGACTCTGTACCCAGAGGGATGTGGGTCAGGGACGTCCTCTCATTTTAGGACCCAAATCTAATCTTCAAAATGCAAAGTAATCACACTGTAAGAACTTGACCTCATTGAGAAATGTCATGCTAAGTAGCTCAGGATGAAACTAGTGCCCAGCACCAGGGAACCCTTCCTGTTGCCTGAAACACCACAGGTTTTTATTGGTTGTATGATAGGGAAGCAACAGTGAAGAGAAATTCAGCCCTGCTAGCTGCGTACTTATTAGACCACCTCTGTATACAGCTCTCATCCCCTTCTCTTCACAAAGTATTGCTAATGGTTGTATAGTGGCCACAATCTTCACCCAACTAATTATTACTGGTTATTTGCCCCTTTTTCCTGAGGCAGAGCAAGTCTGAAGGCATACTGCATACCATCCATAGCCATGTGAGTTACAGGCAGCAAACAGTGGCAGTTTCCAAATGACCTCATTCAGGTTGTACAGAGAAAAGCTTAATGATGTCTAAGTTCTAAGTATTTTAGAGAGATTAATTTCTTAATTTGTTTGGGGGGTGAGAAGGAAGGCAAACAAACTGCCTCAGTATTTTTTATAAAATAAAAAACAGTAGAATTTTTTAGATATTGTTCCTTGATGAAGGCTGTTAAGATTGTGAAACGTGGAAAGTCTAGATCCGTTGTTCTAGAACCTCAGATGTTTCTAGTTTTTACCTGGGAAGGGACAAGGAAACCAGAGTGATAGTATATTATTGATAAAACTCCATCATTTAAACCCCAAACTGAAGATTGGTGGGGTCCTTTAGGATAAGCATATTTCCCTGATTGGATAGGCTTTGCAGGTAGAAAATGAGCTGGTCCAAGACTGAATAAGAGGATGACAGACTGGATTAGATTTGGGAATTTGCAAGGTGCTTTTCCAGTGTTTGCGTGATACTCCCTGACAAAAAAGTCCATCTTTGCATATTCTTCTGCTGGTGTTATGAATTCTAAAACACCTTGATCTTAGAAGAAGCAAAAGCAACAGGACCCAAGTGGCACCTGAAAGGCAATGGCGATGTTTGTTGTTCAGTCACTTGGATTGTGTCTGACTCTTTGTACTTTGGCAAAGGTACTGGTGCAGTTTGCTGTTTCCTTCTCCAGTTCAATTTATAGATGAGGAAACTGAGGCAGACAGATTAAAGTGACTTTCCCAGGGTCACACAGCTAGGAAGTGTCTGAGATCAGATTTGAATTTAGAGAGAGGAGTCTTCCTGACTCCAGGTGCAGCACTCTATGCCCTGCACCACCTAGCTGCACTATAGTAATGTTTGCAATGGGTATTAGTAAGCTACAGCATATTACCAACAATAACTTTTACACAAGAAGATTCCTAAAAGATATCACCAATGGAATGTATGATTGGAAAAGGAGGTGGGCAGAGATCACTGAGGGAGAGCCAGAGTTGATGAATGGACAGCTCCAGTGCTGAAGTGGGATACACAAAACATGAAGACACCTAAAATAAAGACTCCAGAGCATTGGGGAGAAAATCTGTAAAGATTTTATGGAAGGACACCCCTCAGAAGCACACAGAATGAGAACACATGCATGGGTTGCCATCTGCTCTATGGAGGTCAGCAATGTGATCATAGATCTGTCAAAATACCAGAATGGCATGGATCCATGCCCCAGATAAAAGAATATAAATCATCGTATTAGAAAGATTATTACTCTAAGATTACCCAGTTAGTAAGTGATGGAGCCATGACTTAAGCTCTGGTCTTTGGCCCCCAAATTCAGGACTCTTCCTATTTCATTGAACTATCCCTCTTCCCTCACAATATCACCCAGGCCTCTTATTACTGAGATCCCATTGAACTGAACTGTGTAAATAAAACCTTATCTTGATGGGAAGAACCATAGCAAATAAGGTTGCATACTAAGGTGGAAGCATCTTACAGCAGATCCTACACAACTCTGTTTCTCAGGTCTTCCAAATTGTCTAAGTGAGTCTCACTGCACAGTCTCCAAGAAGAATAAAAAAGTATTCTTTGAAATATATAACAAATTTGAGAATTTTGGAACCTAAAATAAATCATTATTCCAGAAAGACAGAAGTAGTTTGGCAAACAGATCTCATGCTGAGGTGGCCAGTGAAAAAGCCCTTTCAACCATGAATCTAATGGAAACAGATAACCAATCATGACGCCCAGTAAGAAATAAATAAGGTTTGCCTAGCTTGTTGTGGACAATACAGAGTAGAGAAATATATCCCAGGGAACCCCACATTCTATCAGAGATGAGACTAAACGGGCAGAGAGCCAGTCATTTCAGCACTAGGTGAGAGAACAGTGTTCAGATGATGTTGAGCTATAGAATGGCTGGAAGCCAAACTTTTTGACTATTTACTTGACTTACAACATCCAGCTGTTTTCTTAGAATTCTAGCAGGGGATCAGGAGAGGCCACATGCCACAGAAGAAAGATATCAGACACTATAGTGCTGGAGGAAGATTGCTGAATTTGACACTGAAATTGTTTTTGCCACTTCCTTCTTATGTGCCCTTGGCCAAAAAAATTCACCTCACTGGGTCTCATTTTCCTCACTTAGACTAGGAAACCATGACTTTCCCTCAACTCTGTAATTATGATCATTATTCTAACTGTGAAGTGCAGTGTGTAACAGTGTGAACAACAGTTGTTATAGAGTCAAATAACAAGGATTCAAATCACAACTTTAAAGTTTACTACATGGATGACCTTTGGCAAATCAAGTTAGTGAAAATCCTTAGGCCTCAGAGACCCCATCTGTTAAATGAGATAATTGGACTAAAATCAGGGCTTCTTAAATTTTTTCCACTCACTACCCCTTCAGTGCTTCTTAAATTGGAGGTCATGAACCACAGTTTAAGAAGCACTGGACTGAATGACCGCAATGGCTTCCTACATGTCTAGATCTAGAGACCTAACTGGAAGGGTCCCTTGAGACCCTCTCCAGCTTTCTTGCTTTATATAAGGGGTAATTGTGGCCAAGAGTGGTTAAATGACTTTAACAAGATCATGCCCCACAGTTAAGGAAATATGTATGCCAAAAACTGAACTCAGATTTTCTAATGCTAAATCCATTCTCCTTCAGCTACTCCTGAGCTGCCTCTCGGACATTTCACCCTTATGTACTTTAATTTCTTCCTTTGCAAAATGAGGAGAGTTGTACTGGATCATCTCTAAAGTCCTTTCCTGCTGTGTCATTTGGTAGTTCTATATGATTCTATAAATACTTGTACTCCTTACCATACTGCTGTTGTGAGGAAAGTGTTTTAAACTTTAAGTTGCTATATAAATGTTAGCTCTTATACCATGTACTCTTTACTTGAGAAGACAAACCTGTGCATCAGGATGTGGGAGAAAACTGGAAGAATTTCACCTTTTCAAAGGTTGGAGTAGAACAGAGCCAGTTGGAAAGCAACTCTAACAACTGAGATCTAGATGTTCCTTTGAGAGTTTCCATATATATCACTCACCTCTATCAACATCATCTCCTTTTTTTTTTTTTTTTGCTTTTGCGGGGGGCAATTAGGTTTAAGTAACTTGCCCAAGGTCACACGGCTAGGTTTTTTGTTTGTGTGTGTTAAGTGTCTGAGGCCAGATCCGAACTCAGGTCCTCCTGACTCCAGGGCCAGCACTCTACTCACTGTACCTCCTAGCCACCCCTACATCATCTCCTTCTAACAAAATGCATGGCCACTGTTCCAAAAGAAGTCAGCAAAGCAGCCATTTACTTTCAACTCTGTACTATGGTGGACTATATTATAGAGTCCAAGCCTTGGGCCAAGGATACACCATAATCTGAGTAACACAGGTCAATGGTTTGCATATATAATAAGGATGCAGTGTGGTATACTGGAAAAAGCAATGACTGTGAAGTCAGAGGAAGACCTGAACCAAGTGTGAGCAGGGTACACTCCCTTGAATCTATAGAATCCATTATGTGAGAAAGTAAGGAATTTGTATAAAAGCAAAAGCTATCTCAGAATCAAAGAAGAGAAATTCTGAGGGTCTAGAGTCTGGAGGTTGGAACGAGTGTGACATTTCCAACACACCTTTGAGCTATGGCAGAGAAGAGAGATATTGAGGAGATTGATGGCTCCATGGGTGTCTCAGAGAAGACTGAGATTGAAGGCAGCCAAGCCAGGGTGGTCTCTTTCCCCAACTTCTCTTCTACATGCTTGTCTTTGAAAGACACTACTGTACATTCTGTTTTGTTTCCCAGATATTTCGAGTAAACTCATTTTACCTCATTAGTTAGAGGCCAGGAGTTGACTAGAGACACATTCAGATGTAAAGTTAGTCAGAGAGATGAAAATCTGCCTATACTTTAGGGAAATTTCCTAACTAGACCCTCCAACCCACAGATTGTGACTGGATTCAGAACTTTTTGTGTAAATAAAATTCCTATTAATTAAGAGAAAGAAATCAACTGGATCATGGAAATCATCATATTAATGATTAAAATGAGCTAATTATTGTAACAGAATGTTACTAGCTTTGTGACCTTGGACAAGTCACTTAAACTCCCTTGTCTTTAAGTTTCTTGTTATGTAATATGAAGGAGTTAGGCAAGATTACTTGTGAAATCCCTTCCAGCACTAAATCAATGATCCAATGTGCTTGATAAATATATGTTTATTTGAATTTAATTGAAGGGTGGTATCACCAAGAAGACTGCAATGGAAACATATTTCCAGGGTAGTAGAAGTTCCTGAGTATAAGTTACCATTTCTCAACCCACTAGCTCTGTGACCTGGGATGAGATGTTTAGTGTTTCTGAATTTTAATTTCCTCAGATATGAAGTGTCCATAATAAGTCTTGCTCTCCCTACTTTTAGGATAAAGTAAGAAATGGAGCCCAGTTTTAGGGTCTTTAACTGTTACTTTCCAACTCTAGAGAAAGAAAAAACACAGGGAAATAGGGAAACATAGGAAACAAGAACCACTCTGGAAAGAAAATATGGATGAATTGTAATCTAGTCTGGTGAGGATAAACAGTAGGACCACAGATGATTTCACTGGGACCAGACATCATAAATAGCCCTTTGGGAAATCATGCCTACAAAACTCTATCTCTGTTTCACTTGCACTAAATTGTAGAAGTTTGAGAATCTTGAAGGGAGATTTTGGACTCAACTGACTGCAAGGCATCTCCAATAGTATATCTGATATTCAACATGTCTAAAACTAAACCCATTATTATTCTCATTTAAATCTGCCCCTTGCATTAACCTTCCTATTTCTGTTGAGGACATGACCATCCTTTTGGATTTTATATCCTAGTGATTATATTCAGGTCTTCACTTTTACCTCACATATCCAACCAGTTGCCATATATTTCACATTTTTGTTATTCAATCATTTCAGCCGTGCTTGAGTCTTTGTGACCCCATTTTGGGGTCTTCTTGGCAAAGTTACTATAGTGGTTTGCCATTTCCTTCTCTGGTTTATTTTACAGATGAGGAAACTGAGGTAAATAGGGTTCAATGACTTGCCCAGGGTCATATGGCTAGTAAGTGTCTGAGGTCAGATTTGAACTGGGGAAGAGAAGTCTTCCTTATTCCAGGCCAGGCGGTTTATCCATGGTGCCACCTAGCTGCTATAGATTTTGACCTCTACAATATCTCACACACACATCCCTGTCTCTCTATTCACATCACAACTACTCTAGTTCAGGTCATTATCACCTCCCAGGTGGGCCATTACAATATTCCTCTCCCTATGTCCAGTCTTCCTTCCTCTACATAGCCAACAAATAGATATTCTTAAAGCATAGATCTGACCATACCAGTCTACTGCTCAAGAAGCTTTTGCCTCTATGACAAAGCACAGATTTCTCTACTTGGCATTAAAGCCTTCCACAATCTTATTACAGTCTATTTGTATAAGCTGATTGTGTGTCACTCCTCTTCATACATTCTGTGTTCAAATCCTACTGGTCTATTTACTCTAGTTCAAACATGAGAATTTTCCTGTAGTTCTAGGTGATGGCACAGGTTCCATCATATCACTCTTTCTCAAAACCCAACAGTGGCTCCCCATCACCCAAGGAATTAGGAAGGGAAAGCATGATGAAGCAGAAAGAGCTTTGGCTTTAGGGTTCAAGGACTTGGGTTCACATCTGGCCTCTGATATTTACTAGCTGTGTGACCCTGAGCAAATTCCTCCTTCTTTGTCAGCCTCAGTTTCCTCATCTATAGAATGAAGAGTTAGATTGGATGGCTTCTGAGGTTCCCTCCAGTTCTAAATCCATATATCTATAAATAAAATAGAACCTCTTAATTCAACCATTAATGTTCCTTTAGATTATTATTCTACCTATTTTCTCCAGCATCATCACATGGTACTGACCTTCCTGCATTCTATTCATGAGTCAAATTGGATTTTAGCAATATAATTCTGTTCTAGTCCAGGTCTATTCTTTTACACACCATTCCTAAATGGGCATCTTCTACTCTAGTCTCCACCTATTAACATAGGCAAAAGCTTCCTTCTCATCCTTTAAGGATCACCTCAAATGGAACCTTCTCTGTGAAGTTTTCCTCAAATGCTACCTTGAATTGATCCTTCCTATCTTTTCCTTCTCAGATTTCTCTGTTGGAGCTCCTATACATCCTTAATAGTTTCCTAATTTGTATTATACATACATACATATATCTATACATATATATATGTACAGCCCATTCTCCCTACTGTATGTCTATGGGCATAGACTATGATCTTATTTCAGTGAACCTGAATCCAGGGTACTGGCATGCTTTGCCCTAAGTACCACATCTCCAAGAAGATTTGGGGTCAGAAAGGTGACTTCTGAGGGGCTTCTCTGTAAAGGGAGCATATATCATTGGATGCTTGGACTTTAAAGGTAAAGCTTGGAGAGCTTGAGAAGGAAAGGCAGAGAAACAGGAAGACCACGGACATGGAGATCGTTTGCATGAATCTGGAAATAGGGAAATAAGCCCTGGACAGTCTTGTAGATATAGTTCATGGAGTACACAAGTCACCAGACATAACTTACATTCTAGATTTCAATTTCCCACACTCAAAATAGGTGCTTACAAATTGAATTAAACAGAATGGTTCAATCTCAAGTTGGCCTTCCTACTACATCATGGTAAAGGCACAGGATAACTTGTGAGCACATTAGATAAGAGATTTAGAGAGTGAAAGGTCTTAGACGTCTTGAGCTCACAGGATTAGAAATTTAGAGGTCTAAGGGAATTTGGAGCCCATTGAGTTGAACCCCCTTATTTTATATGTGGGAAAATCAAGTCCTTAAGAAGTTAATTGACTTGTTCAGGTCACAAAGGGAATAAGTGCCAAAGGCAGGATTCAAACTCATGTCCTCCAGTGGTATTTTGCTATACTAAGTTTCTTTCTCTGGGCCTTCTAGACTCCTGACCTTGGGTCCATTTGCTTCTCTGTTCTAACTTTGAATATCTGTGCATCTCTAAGAACCCTCCATTCTTAATTATTCATTTGAAAATAGCATTTTTAAAGTTTCTCTTTTGTATTTCTTCTTTGCACTTTCTTCACAGAAGGTGAGCTATTTCCAGAAAGTGTTCTTTATGTATGTGTCTATTCAAAGATCACAAAGTATCGTGGATGGGAATGGGGAAACTCTTGGAACGGTTTCCTCTAACAATATCTATGTCACCTGACATTAATCCTGTTGTGTTTTGAAGTCATGGTGTATTTGAAAGGAAGGAGATCTGAATTCTGAATCAGAGGATTGAGGTTAGACTCACATCTCTGTTACTCTATATGAAAATGTGGACACATCATCTCCCCTTCTTGTCTTTTATTTCCTCCTCTCTTAAATGAAATCATTGGACTATATGATCTCAAAGGTCCCTTCAGAATTCAAATCTGATCATCTGGTGTGATGACATAATAGAATCATATGTTTCTATGGTGCAGCAGTGATGATATCCTATAATTCTTTGCCCCTGACCCTCTATCTCTACATAAAATTGGGTGCATAATTGATGTTCAGTGAATGTTGTTTGATTAAGACACTGGTACTCTAAACAATCTCAGTCCCTAAAAGCACAGCTCTGATCATATTCCTGCCCTGATGAAAAACCTTTTTTTGACTCCACATTTTCTATGGAAAAAGCCCTACGTTTTCCTTCTGTTATGTGGCCCTACCCAGGGGGAAAGGGGTCTGGGTTACATGTATAAAAAGATTAGGTTATACACAGATTTAGAGCTTGGGTTATCTAGTCTGCTCCTCCTCTTAACCATTTTACAATTGAAGAAACTGAGACCTAGAGAGAGGAAGTAACTTAGCCAAAGGCCATACTTCTTTTTCTTTTTTTTTTGGAGGGGGAAGGGCAGGGCAGTTGGGGTTAAGTGACTTGCCCAAGGTCACACGGATACTTTTTGTGTTGTATCTGAGGCTGAATTTGAACTCAGGTCCTCCTGACTCCAGGGCCAGTGCTCTATTCACTTGCCACCTAGCCACCCCCAAAGGCCACACTTCTAATTAATGACACAGCTGGGATTCCAACCCAGGCTGTCTGACTCCCAGGCCAGCTCCCTTCTCAGTACACTATGACAGATGATGCAAGAGCCAAGCTGGGGCCGCACAGCTGTTGTATGCCTCTTGCCTGTGTCCACCCACCCACAGCCTCATTTTATAAATATCCATTGACAACAACTCCAGGGCCGTACAGTAATAACCCTAAACACACCACCCCACCCCACTGTTGCATATGAGCTGAAGCTGAAGAAAGGTGTAATTTTTTTTTATTGACTTTGTCAGGCTAGTGTTAGCACACGCTGTGTGTCTTACAGCCCTGGCATACTAACACTGGATTTGATGTGCTTATAAGACTTCTCATCCCTTTTGTCGATCATTTATAACCTACTCAGTCCATCACTTACTTCAGGTGACATTTCTTGTGCTCAGTCTCCAGCTAGGAACTCATTGTTCTGGATGGTTTCATAACAAATCCATCTAGCCATTCCCTGGGTACTCAGCAACGGGGGGGTTAGGTACCACAGTTTTTATGGGTTATTTAAAATAAATATCTTTTGACTTAATTTCCTCAGGGAGGGAAGGAAATAGATCTAGCATAAATACACTTGGTGATTCCTTTCTAAGTGGTAGATAAAAATCATTCCTACCTTTTAAAAAATAAAAACAGTAAGCACCTGCTATGGGATAGGACAACATATTAGATGCTAGAACCAAATGGATAGCATATGTACAGAGCTTTGCCAACATTAAAGTACTATAGAAATGCTATTGTTGCTGCTGTTTGTTACTGCTGCTATCATTTTCAGGTACTATGGATATTCAGATGTCCAAATGAATGTATGATTTCATCACCAGGGGCATGCCTGCTTACTCTGCATGACTTGTCCATTTCCTCACCATAGGAGGCCACTTGGTGTACTGGGGGAGTCTCCCCTGTTTCCTCCTGACATTTGAAAGATGGCAGTTATCATTTGACTTCAGCACAGATAAACCATCCTTTTGGCTCATCTGTTCTTTTGGTTTGTTGAGTAATAGCAAAGCTCCCACCTTTCTCCCTAGACTGTGTGGTGCAGTGGAAGGAATACTGCCTCTGGAATCCGAAGGCCTAGATTCCAATTCTGTCTCTTGATGGTTACACCCTTTGTGACCTTGGAAAACTCACTTCTGCCCTCAGCCTCAGTTTCCTTATCTATCAAATGGTACTGGTCTTTATGAACTCCATGATTCCTTCCAGCTCTAGATCTGTCTCCCTATATAACCACTTCCCCTCTCTGGCTTCAGTTTCTTCATCTGTAAAATGACATAGGATTGATGGTCCCTGCTGGTCTTACATCCATGATCCAATTGCCTGTTTGATGCCGCCATTCTATCAGTGTTCCAGGATGGCAGTGAGACAAGGAATGTGCCTGTCTCCAAAGAAGTATGCAGTAATATACCACAGAGGGCAATGGACAAGTGCTTGATGGGTATGAACAACCACAACATAAAAATGATGAAGAATTCTGAAGAATACAGAAGGAAAAGACCTTCTCAAGAAAATACATGGTAGGAAGAGAAGATAGCTTAGAAAACCTGGGATAACAGGCAGCTAGCCAGTGTCCCAGTGCTAGCCTCGTGATGTCAGGGGAAATCGAGCAAATCTCCCAGTCCTGGGAGACTCTCTGGAGAGGACTTCTGGGAGCCCACAGGCAAGACTGATAAGATCCTGTGGACCCAGAGTACCCTATAAAATGACTGGGTTAGCGTAGATGATCTCTCTGGTCCCTTCCACATTTAACATTCTGTGACTTTGGGGTGTTTGGAGAAACTAGTTTGTGATTGAAAAAATGCCATTACCAAGAGGGGCTCCAGGAATCATTTTAACCCAACTTCTTTATTTTGCAGCTGGGTAAATTGAAGCCCTGAGAGAAGAAGAGAATTTCTCGAGTTCTCTTAGTGAATTAATAGCAGTTTGTTTCAGAGGGGAAAAACATTGGTGTAGAAGCAAGATTGCATTTATAATCAGAAGGCAACTGTTTGAGAATCACATGGAATATTGATAGCTGTTTGACTTTGGGAAAGTCATATAACCTACTTGAGTCTAAGCAACTTCATCTGTAAGATGAAGAAAAAATAACACACTGCTTATCTCTTGGGCTAGTGAGGATTATCTGTCTTTGGAAACTCTGTTATCCACATAAATTGAACTACTAGATGTTCCCAGAACTTTATTTTCCATCTCCCACCTTCATATATTTATACAAAGTCTGCTTCATACCTGTAATACATTTCCTCCTCATTTCTGCTTCTTAGAATATTCCTGTCATCTTGAAATACTGTATCTCATGTGCCACCTCCTCCAAGAAGCCTTCCTTGATTTTCTCCCTCATTTGTTCTCTCTCCTTCCTTAATTTTCCTTGTATTCCATTTACTTGTATATTTCAAAATGTAAGATCTTGGAGAACCGGCAACATTTTGTTTTTGTCTTTTTACCAGGAGCTGGGATCCCATTGTCTTGCCTATAGCATATACTTACCGCATATTTAGTGAGTTGTTGGATTAACTGGTATTTCAGGTGTTTTGTAGGTGTTAGAACTCTGATCGGCGAGTGAAGTGGCCACCCATCTCTTTAGAGGACTGACCAAGAAGTATATATTTAAGAGAGGTCATGGGCAGTAGAAGTGGAATCAGGGAGATGGTGGCAGATGGGCACTCCGCTGATTTCTTTTACTTAGCTTTGCTGTTAGTGGGAGGGGTCAAAGGTATCAACAAAGTTTAAAAAGCTACATAAAGAGAAAGATAGGGCTTTCTAGCTAGAAAGCACTAGTTAATTTTAAGGTGCTACTGTCATATATCCCAGGTCCCATGATTCCCAATAATCCAGAACTCCCCTCTATACCGTGATGACATTGGAATGCTCATTGAAAGAATTCAAGGTATGCCCCAATACCCAGAAAACAGACATAGATAGGGGAGCCATTAAGAAGTCCCTGGATTAATGAGGAACCGAGAATAAGTGCCTTGCTCATTGTCACATGGCATATTTGTGCAAGAATTGGCAGTGGAACACATGATTTTTCTTGGTCTTGTTTTCTTTCTTCTTTTCCTAAGAAGGGATGGAATCTTAATGCTGGCCCTGAAAATAATTTTAGAGATATCTTCTTTCTTGAGGCATGCTGGGTAAATATTTGACAATTGGTTCTCTGGGAAAAGAAATGTACCTACTATAAACTTTTAAGTTTTATATGTCATCAGTATTTTCTCTGTCAGTTAAATCTAAACCATCAACACAATAATTAACCAAGCCCTAATTTGTAGTATTGACTGATTTCTGAAGTGTAAATGTTGACACTGAAAATTTAATGATTGGCTCTCTCTAGCTGGGTTGCACTGATTCTAGCACACTTCTGTCTAGTGCTCTAGGCCCATGACCATGCCTCCAGACATTGCATGACCTCTCTCTCCCTAGCTTCAGTCAGATCATCACTATCTTTGGCATATGGGACCCAATCTTCAAGGAAGAGAGGAAAGAAAAACACCGTGATACAGTGGCAAAAGTGCTGGACTAAAGATGTGGGGGGCAAATTCTAGTTCTGCCTCTCAATAGCCGTGAGATCTTAGACAAGCAAATTTGTTTCTCTGCAGCACAGTTTCTACATCTGTTCAGTGAGGGGATTGGGCTAGATGACCTGGAAGTTTCCTTCCAGTTCTATGATCCTGTGAGGTCCAGTCACTCCTCTGGGCCTCTGTTCCTTCTTCTTACTTACTAGTTTATGCTTAGTAGCCATATGACCCTGAAAAAGTCATAAAACTTCTGTCTGCCTAAGTTTCTTCATATAAAAAATGTGAATCATAAGAGTATCTACCTCTCAGGGTTGTTAGGAAGATTAAATGAGTCAGTATCTGTATTTTCACACCCTAAAGTATTGTGTACATTGTAGCTATGGCAGCTGGATGGCACTGTGGATACAGTATTAGACTTGGAGTCAGGAAAATTCATCTTCCTGGGTTCAAATCTGGTGTCAGATATTTATTAGCTGTGTTTTCATGGGCAAATTACTTCACCCTGCTTGCCTCAGTTTCCTCATCTGTAAGATGAGCTGGAGAAGGAAATGAGAAACCACTTCAGTATCTTTGCTGAGCAAACCTCAAATGGGGTCACAATTGAAAATGGCTGAAGAAGAACAGCAGCAAACATTCCAGCCATTGTTGCTGCTGTCGCTGCTGCTGCTATTGTTCCTAGACAACCTCTATAAGCCCAGCCCTCACTAATTCTATGAGCCTCTGAAGTCATCTTACCACTCTGGGCCTCATTTTCCTCTTCTCGAAAATGAAGGGATTGGACAAGATGTCCTCTAAAGCCTGTTCTAACCTTGACCCACCTTGAGGCAAAAATAGTCCAAAAGGGATCTCATGTGTAACCCATCAGACATGTAGTTCCAAAGTGTCCAGGACAGAGAAACAAGGAACACTTGTTTCTTTATACACATCTTTATACACAAGCAAACCCAGATTCTGAGTAGATGCTGGGCCCTTGCTTTTGATTAGATCCATAAAGAATCTCTTTTAGACCTTGTCAAAACCATCATTTGCCTTTTTACTATTTATGCAGCAGTAAAATCCCTTGCTCCTTTTTCTGTTCAAGATTGATGGAGAATCTTAATACCCTTTTGACAGAAGCAGGCCTTTTAGAGAGCTACCAGTAGCTAGAGGACCATAACTGAAGTGAGTGACCCCTGACCCTCTGCTATTGCAATTCCTGAAGTCAAGGGACCCAGAGAGATGGACAGAGACATCTCCGACATTAATGGACCATAATTGAGTTCTCATCTTTGTTTTAACTGCCCAGACTCGATTGTCTGTGAAAATAGCTTTGTTTTTTTATGTTCTTTGTTAGGGTCTGTCAAGCCCCATTTGAAATAATGACGGCCTTTCATTGGCTGACTTCTCCTCAGTGTGGGGAGAACCACAGAGAAAACTTTCTGGGGAAGAGTGAAAAACTGTCATGTGTGGAAAAGAGTAAGCAGGAGGGAGAGCTGGCCTCATAAACCTGCTATTTGTTGACCCCAAACCTGTGATAGGGGACAAATGGAGTCAAGATTATAAACCATGGGCCCTCTCTTCCAATCACTAGTGGATCCCAGGAGGGCCACTGGGTGGGAACTGCTGTGTATCCAGGGACTGAGGGAGAATCCGAGGATTAGAAAAGCCTGGGAATTTGTCCACCCAACCCTCATCCTCTTACTCTGCTCAGAGGGAAGTGATTCCACGGGAGGGAAGGCTGAACATCTTTCCATTCAATCCAATAAACATTTATTAAACATTTACAGTGGACCTGTACATATAAAATTGTATATTTTTCTCCTTTAGGGAAGAGACAGTTTCTATTTTGTCCTTGTATCTTCATAGTATGTGGTCACAAAAAGGTGTTTTCATTAATTTTCGTTGATTGGTTATGTGGAATTGTGCCGGGTACTTAAGATACAATGCCCTGCCTTCAAAGAAATTACATCATATTGCCTCACTCTGTAATTATATAGTGCTCTAAGATTTGCAAAGAACTTTACTTATGCTATCTCATTTGATTCTCACAGTCCTGGGAGGTAGGTACTCTTATCCCCATTTCACATACAGGGAAGTAAAGGCTAACAGAAGGTAAGGAGAGTCACACAGGTAGTAAACATCTGAGGGCAGATTTAAGTTCTGACCTTCCTGACTCCAAGTCTAGCTCTTGATTTCACTCCCCAGGCTCTCGATACTATGGTTCAGTTAGGTGTTTCAGGAAAGACCATTTTTCTAAGAAGCAAAGAAGATACAGAACCATTTTCAATCTATTGGTAATGATTTATAGATAAGGGCTGTGTACTTAGCTGCATAATAGTCACCATGAGAGAAATGGCAGGGTTCAGGGAAAGGAATGTTAGCCATGGAGTTTAGATACCAGGGTTTGAATCCCACTGATAGAATCCTAATAAAGCTGTCCCCAGACCCAATATTCTAACTTCATTATAGGCCTGGCCCTACCAAACAGAAGGCCCACTGCACCTACCTAGCCCCCCCACCCCATGTCCTAACTTCTTTGTATATGCTTCACTGATCACTGGAACAACAGGTGTGTCCCTGAACTCTTAGTTCCCACAGAAAGAGCAGGTGTGTCCATGTGATGGGAACCCAGCTACTGCCTCTACCTGGTCACTGCCCCCAGACCCATTCCCACAGAAACAGTTGTGTTCTTATATTCAATCACAATCACATCATCCATCTAACCCAAGACAGGACCACAATACCTAACTGTCTTAACTAGACAGGACCACAATAGCTAGCCAGATGGAGGGCAGAATGACCAGAATGTTTAACCACTGAACCATAGATGGGACCCCTCCTCCATTACCTAATCCCTTAACAAACTCATCCTGCCTTTTTAATATTAATGATATTCCTCTATTCTATGTAAATTTCCGTTATGTTATTGCATCTTTACCCTATAAAAATCCATCTTTCTTTCTCTAAAGCTGCTGGTTCCTCTTGGAACTTAACCGCTTCATGAGTGACATTAATCTCAATAAATGACTATACTTGGATTATATGTGGTCTGATTCTGAATTCTTTGAGATGGTTCCACAACAACACATCATGAAATCACAACAGTTTTGGGGTGGGCAGAGACCCCACCACAACAGTTTTTGGCATCTCTGGGTTTAAACCGCAACACCACTTAATGACTGAGTGACCTCAAAAAGGATCTGGATTCTTTCAGTCTTGGGTTGAAATTGAGTCCATCCAAATTGGACCCTTACTAATTGTGGGACTTTGGACAAATCCCACTATCTCCCCAAGCCTCCATTACATCATGTGCCAAACAAAGCCTCTGAGGTCCCTTCCTGCTCTCCATCCACTTAATCTAGGATTCTTTGATCCTAAGAGGGGTTGACCAGTGTTTTGAGTGTTAGATTGGAGAAGATGAGGCTTAAGGGGAAGTTGATAGTTGAATGGTTGAATCTGGTAGTTGAATGGACATCATATGAATGAGAGTTTAGATGTTTTCTTCTTGTCTCAGGGAACATCACGGTTAAATATGTGTGAAAGTTTCAAGATCAATTGGAGCTTGATATAAAGAATTTCTTAGCAATCAGAGCTCTCCAAGAGGCAAAAGGGCTGCTCCAGCTCTGAGGTAGTTGATTCCCCACCATGTGTCTTCAAAGTCTAAATGAGCTTGTATTGGGGTTGTAGTGGTCATTCTTCTAAAAATTATTGAATAAATTGGAACAGATGTCCACTAAGGTCCCTTCTAGCTCTGAAATTTGTGCTTCATGCAAAATAAATCCACTTGTCCCCTCTCAAAGTCCAGGGCCACCAAACAACTGATTTACAGAGGATCTTCACACTAGAGTTTTTCACTCATCCCCTAATGTGTGCTCAAGAGACTGTAAGTTTTCTTGGTGGTTCCCCCCTTGCCAAGGTGAGGCAAACATATGAAATATTCTTCTTGTTTCAAATGGGTTTGCCATCTATAAATAATCTCTAAGGCCCTTTAGAGATATCAGTTACTCTCCTTGTATTCACCTTTCAGAATCCCCTTTATTCAAAACTCAGAAAAGGTGCTCCTTCCTCCATATAAAAGATTTCTCTTTCTCCTCATATCTTCTTTGGTCCCTTCCTCTGGATCTCTCCTTTGTCTTCCATCATTTATACTTTCCTGGTGATGTAAGGCCCTCTCTCCTCCCCCAGTGGAATGGATGTTCTTTGAGGGCAGGAGCTATATTTTTAAAATTTTTAGCACAATGTCTTGTATATAGATGGTGCTTCATAAATGTGTTGAATTAAATTGAAATGATTTTCAGATGTGATGTAATGGCACTACTTCCCTCACAGAACTGTGAAGAATTTTTTTTTAATATCAAAGGATTACAGAAATGTGAATGATTTGTAATAAAGTACAAAATTAAAATTAAATTATTAATATATGATATGATATTATATAACGATGTGATATTAAATAATATAAATATAAAAATAAGCAAAATAAAATACTGATTTTAACTATTAGACATTGTCCCTAACCTCAAGGAACTAAGAATACAGTTGAGGGAACAAAATGTTATCATTTTAATAATCCTCCTCCTCCTCATTGCTAGTATTTGCATGATGCTTTAAGGTCTTCAAAGTATTTATAAATCATATCTCATTTAATCTTTGCCCCAGCCCAGGAAAGTAGGTGCTATTGTTTTCACAGATTAAGAAATTGAGGCAGAGAGATCAAATGACTTATCCAGGGTCACTCAACTAGTAAGTGTCTGAGGCCAGATCTTCACTCCAGGTCTCTCACTCTACTTGGCTGCCTCATCAACTAGTATTAATTAGAAAATAAGGCCTTATTATTATCAAGTGGTATTACATGTAGGGCAGTTTGCTAAAGGTTTTGAATTCAAAAGAATATCAGAGATGCACAGATCAAAGAACTGGAAGGGCCATTGGAAGTCATCCAAGGCATGCCTTTCCTGAGCAGGAATTCCATCTACAGCAGTGTAAGAAATCACCACTGGCTTTGAAGTCTGAGGCTCTAGTCTTGGCTTTGCCCCTATCAGTGTGACCTGAAGCAAGTGACTTCACTTGTCTGACTCTCATTTACCCCTCTGTTGAATGAGCAGGTTGGATTAGATGATGTTCAGGATCTCTTAGAGCTTGGAATCTATGAGCTTTTCCTTGAAACTGTCCAGTTAAAGGTAATTCATAACCTCCTGAGGCAGCCCATCCTATTATTGAGAAATTTGAATTTTTAGGTAAATGGTTCAGGTCAACTCCTTCTATCTACATAGGAGACTGAGATCCAGAGAAGTAGATTTGCCAAGGACACAAAAGTACCATTAGGTTTTCATGAGTGATTTGGAGGACAGTTGTGCTCTCAAGATTCTAGAAGAGGTAATCAGAGGAAGAGCTTATGAGCATTAGAAAGGTAAGGGTTAATAATTAAGATTGGTTAGGAACACTGACCTCATTCTATTTTTGGGCAGATTTGCTAGGCTCTGTGTGAATCACAGAATGCAAATCTTTGAGAAATTCAATGTAATTATCACCCAGAGGGCAATGGCGTGGTTTGTGGTGGTTATGAGCAGGCTGGAACATAAAACCAATAGTATAATTAGATAACCTGGAATTAAAGGGAGAATTAGACAGTTCCATGAGAAAATGGCTTCATCGTGTCGCAAGAGCTGGATAGTCAGAGGGTTGCATTGATACCAAAATAATATTAAGAGAAAGTGAAGACACCCTCTTAGCAAGATGGTCACCTGATGTTAAGAACTTATGGAAGAATCTGGAAAAGGGTGACCAAGCATGGGTAAAATGAATGGGCTGCAGTT
>NW_027185720.1:10486310-10533613 GCF_028583685.1 Petaurus breviceps papuanus | reverse complement strand
CCCCCCCCCCCCCCCCCCCCCCCCCCTCCCCCCCCCCTCCCCCCTCCGCTCTTCCTCTCCCCTCCCTTGCCTTCCCTTTTTTTTTTTTTGGTTGAACTTAGATGAACTTCCCTTCTTTGGTTGAACTTGAACTTGAGCTGCAGCCTGCAGCAGTAGTCTGGGATTACCCACAGGGAGGAGTGGAACCTTTACAGGGAGGAGGAAAACAGCAGCTCCCCATTTATTGACTTGCACTTGAGAAAGTTTTGCTTTTTCAACATTTATTTTATTGCATGGTTTGTTTGACTTCTTTTAGTCCTGGGAGCCTGCTGTGTCTGGCGCAGTGTTAATCACACCCTGGCATGATTAGCATGGCTGGGGGACCCCTGGCGGGAGGTCTTGTGGGGTCTCAGGTTCTGGGGCATTGAATCCCTGCTTAGATTTTTATCTTTTCTGAATATTTCCTACGGCAGGAATTCATGGGCTGGATCTTTTAATATGCTGGTTTAATGAATTATGCACCAGAATCAATGAGAACTTACCTTTCCCGTATTTTCTTTTGTCTCTGAGCCCCAGCAGAGCTCAGTGGCCATAAGGGAGCAGAAGAAACCCTATTTTGGTCTGAATCATGTGCTGTTCCCCATATTGGAGAGGGTATTCTACAACTTCCCTTGTCTTATGCTATGCTCAATCCCCTAAGCACTACAGACCCATCTTCCTTTGGACTTTTGAGGTGACCTTTAAAGAGTGGCAAAATTCAGCAGGCAAAGAGGAGGAAGGAGAACATTTCAGCCATAGGGAGCAGCATGGTCAAAAGCATGGAGGTCAAAAGTGCATGGCAGATTAAAAAAGCAGGTAGTTGTCCTATTTGGTTGAATCATTGAGAGCATGGAGGGGAGTAATGTGTACTAAGGTTGGAAAGGTAGGTTGGAGCCAAATTGGGGAGGCCTTGAATGCCAGGTCTAGGAGTTTATGCTTTATTTAGCAGGTAATATGGGAACCATTGACGGGTTTCCTTTTTTATTTTTCTTTCTGTTTTTATTTTTAAATCAAGGATCATGTCTGTGCTTCTCCTCCCAAAATATTTGCTGCTAAATATTCTATTGAGAGCAATGAAGACCTTTCCAGTATGAAAGCACAACCTCAGTTTCCATTCCTTTTGCCTTCATTTCTCAGGGACTAGACTTCTACTCTATATTCCAGCCATCTTCCCATAATGCCACTTGATCTTTACCATGAACCTCATTTTCCTATAACTGAAAACTTGAATTCAGACCCTGGGTCTCCTGATTCATATTGGCCAGAATTGGACTCATCATGTCAAAGCCAAGGCTTCCATCCCACTGTCTGACCATCTCTTTACCATGCAACCCACTTCCTTCCCATTTCTACTTTATATGGTGTTTTTCCCCATTAGAGTATAAGCTCCTTGAGGACATCTTACTTCTTTGTATTTGTTGCCCCAGCACTTAGTAAATCCTTCATCAAATTTTTTAAAAGATCTCTCTCTCTCTCTCTCTCTCTCTCTCTGTCTCTCCCTCTCTGTCTCTCTCTTTGTCTCTCTGTCTCCCTCTCTCTGTCTCTGTCTCTCTTCTTCCCTCCTTCCCTGCCCTCTCTCTCATCTCTCTCTTTCTCTGTCTCTCTCCTCTCTCTCTTCCTCCCTCCTTCCCCCCTCTCTCTGTCTCTCTCTGTATGTCTCTGTCTCTCTGTCTTCCTCCCTCCCTCCTTCCTCCTCTTTCCTCTCTCTAAATTTCTTTGGGTAAATTTATAATATATTTGTGTTAATTTCTCTCCTCTTAAATTTCAGTCTCTAAATTGAATTTAAGCTCCTTGAGGGCAGGATCATTTCATTTGTCTCTCTACTCCCAGTACCTACCACACAGTTCCTGGCACATAGAAGGCACCTGATGAAAGTTGGGTGTAGTCATTGGCAGGGATGGAGTTAGGACTCAGGTCTCTAGTTCCCCCTTCAGTTTTCTTTATACTACCCTAGTTGGAGAGCTGAAGAGCAGAGGGTGAATATCTCTAGGTAAGCTTAGAAAAAGAGAGAAATCAGCCAAGTCCCTTGCTCTGAGGAAGGCTTCCCAGGGCACCAAGATGGCCCTCTTCTCTTCCTCTTGCATCTGCTAATTTCTTTGGTTCAGGGTTTTCCATGCCAGATGATAGCCTGCAGCCATGCAGCAGCAGGGGGCAATCTCTCTGTAATTAACAAGCTGCTGGATTTCAAATGAAGCCCTTTTCTTGGTGTGGTCAGTGCCAGTCAACTCCAATATGAGATTGAGCACAGAGAAAGGCCTTGGAGACCTTTACAAGAACAGTTAATTTAAAGTAGCTTTGACTAGAAGGATGTGGATGGTGCCCTGGGTCATAGGGTCATGGATTTAGAGCCCGAAGGGACCTTAGAGGACACTGAGGTTAAGCCCTTCATTACATGGATGAAGAATATGAGTCTACGAGAGGCTAAGTGACTTGGTCAAGGTCACAGGGCTATAGGTGACAGAAGGAGGATTGGAAAGGAGACCTATTAACACCAAAGCCAGAGTTCTTTTCACTGTGCCATGTTACCTGGGAATCAGGAAGAGTATTATATTTGGAGACCAAGGGCTGGGTATTAGTCACTGGTAGCTAGATGACCTTGGGCAAAGTAATGAAAGTCTCTACTGTATTTTTCTTTTGTCTTTTCATTCCCTTCTCTTTCTTCCTCTCCTCTCCTCTCCTCTCCTCTCCTCTCCTCTCCTCCCCTCCCTCCCCTAGCTATTCTGCTATTATTCTGTTATTATTGGTCAGTGTTGTAGGAATAGTGTAGACAAAGGCACAGAAGCAGTGTCTTAGAGGATGAATTCAGAGAATTAAGAATTAATGAGTTTGGTCATAGCATAGTGAGGTTAAAGAGGCAGAGGGGAAGATGATGTTGGGATAAGCTTGTGAAAGATCCTAGATGCTAAAATTTAGGGGGTGGTTTTTGTTCAGTGGACAAAGGGAGAGACTAAAGGGAGCAGGGCAGCAACGTGACCATTGCAATGCAATGGGTTAGAAAGGTTGGTCTGGCAGCATGGACAAGATGGATTGGAGGGACACTGGGGCATCACCATTATTAGGAGTCCAGGAAAATGGTCCAGGGGAGAGACTGTAAGGACCTGGAGTATGGTGAGGGGGTGGGAGTGGATAAGAGAGAATCCTAGAGGCAATAATATGGCAGCAGAAGTTGCAGGATTGGCAGTTAATTGGATGAGGTGGGTGGGAGTAGGCATTATAGTGGTGATATATGATGAGGAGATGCAACATTGCAATAGTACTGTAGGTCAAGGATTGGTCCAACTCCTTCCTTTCACAAATGGGAAATCAGAGCTTTAGGGAAGTTAAGGGAATTGTCCAAAGTCACACAAGTCGATAGCAGTATTTGTCCAAGGTGATATTTGAGAGGGCAAGTACGCTTTCCAGAGTATCATGCTGCCTCCCAAGAACAGTCTCATGTTCATCTTTTGCTAGCACATAGCATATATACAGTAATATATACAGCAGGCACTTAATACATGTTTTTGATTGGTCTATTGAATAAATAAAAATATGCATCATACTATAGTGGGAAGTGCTAATTATTTTCTGCTTTTTGGAAGGGGGAAGGTAGAGCACTGGGGTTAAGTGACTTGCCCAAGGTCACATGGCTAGTAAGTGTTAAGTGTCTGACTTTGTGCCATATGGGAATTTATAGTTTTGCTGGAGAGACACAACTAGCATGTAAGAAACCAAAGGATAGCTGCACAAATCAGCAGAAAGCTGGGGGCCTGGTATGGAAAGGCAGTTAGTGGAGGCTGAGGCCAATCAGGGTTGGAGTAGTCTGGGAGGAAGTAAAGAATCACAGAGAGGGAAACACCGTTCAGGAGCATGAAGTCTAACCTCTTCTTGAAAAAAGGGTCCTTCCTACAACTTCCCCCAACATCAAGCCTAAAGCTTTTGTTGTTCAGTCATTTTCAATCATGTCTTCTCTTCATGACCCCATTTGGGGTTTTCTTGGCAGAGACGCTGGAGTGGTTTGCCATTTCCTTCTCCAGGTCATTTTATAGATGTGAAAACAGAGGCAGAGTTTAGTGACTTGCCCAGGGTCACACAGCTAGTAAGTGTCTGAGACCAGATTTTAACTCAGCAAGAAGAGTCTTTCTGATTCCATGTCTGGCATTCTTTCCACGGTTCCATCTAGCTGCCCAAGCCAAAATCTATTTTTTTTTGGTAACTTCTACTCATCATTCATAATTCTGCCATCTAGGGCCAAGCAGAGCAAAGATCTTCCCTCATCCCATCTGTATACTGCGGAACAGCTGCCATGTTCCCCTTAAGACTTGATTTCTCTGGATTCAATATCCCCCAGTCCTTCACACCCAGTATTCACAGGGCATGAACTGGGGATTCTTCACCATATTGAAGGTCCCTTCTCTGGCCATTCTTTAGAGCATCCTTCTAAAATGCTGCATTTAGAACTCACCATGTCCTAACTATTTGAGAACCGGGAAGAGTTAAAGCATGAATATCACTTCCCTAGTCCTGGGCACTATGCCTCTCTTATAATGCTTGTGATGGAATTGATGTGATGAATCTTATGTATAGAGGACTCAGGGGAGTCCCTCCACTCATACAGAATAGCAAGCCTTTTGTAACCTCCTGACCCCTGAAACAATGAAGTCAAGTGACTTGTGGATGGTTGCCCAGTCAGTATGTGTCAGAGGTGAGATTTGAACACGTCTTTCCATCTCAAAAATTAACACTCAGGGTGGCTAGGTGGCACAGTGGCCCTGGAGTCGGGAGGAGCTGAGTTTAAATCCAGCCTCAGACACTTAACATTTACTAGCCATGTGACCTTGGGCAAGTCACTTAACCCCAGTACTCTACCTTCCCCCTTCCAAAAAGCAGAAAAAAATTAGCACTTCCCACTATAGTATGATGCATATTTTTATTTATTCAATAGATCAATCAAAAACATGTATTAAGTGCCTGCTGTATATATTACTATATATATGCTATGTTCTAGCAAAAGATGAACATGAAATATTTCATGTAAGACCCCTCAATATTTCAGGGGTCTTACACTTAATAAAGACAGTGTGTGTGTGTACTTTCCTGTTTGTTTGTTTTTTAACCTGAGCTGCAATTCCTAGCATACAAAGCCTCTCATGAGGGGCCATCCACAGCATATCCGACCCTGTCCAGCTACTTATAAGTAAGGTCTGCTGCCTGAAGGAGCTCTGAGGTTATGGAACCTACCCAGGCTTTGCAGGGGTGAGACCTGAACCTGGCTTCCCTGATAGTGAGGTCTGTTCTCTATCCCTTATTCCACACTGCCTGGATATATAGACATATCCAAACAATATGCAAAAACAAAGAGAAACCATCTTTACCCTTAGGTGCAAAGTAATATTGTACAAAGCAAATTAACACGGCAGTAAAACGTAATTGATTTAATGAATTGGAAGCAGGTGGCCTGAGTTCAAGTCTTGACTTTGATGCTTAATAGCAGGGTGATGAGGGAAAAATCACTTGACATCTCACAGCCTCTTTTTCCTCATCTGTAAAATGGGTGTAATAGTATTTATATCCCCTCCTCCCTACACTATTGTGAAAAAAAGATCTTTTCCAACCCTGACATGCTGTATAAATGTGATCTATTAATATTATGGAGCCACATTGTTTTGTTAGGAACAAGCTCGGAGGTTTAGAGACATCCTTTTTTTTCCTTCTGCTGCCAACTTCGCTTGACTCAGTGATTATTATTATTATAGTCTTACCTTACCTTTTTAGGATAGAAGCTTCAGACACTTCACACCTCTGGGAAACCAGGCAAATTGGCATCTATTGCATTGTGGGAGCTCCCCAGGGACAGTGATTTCACAGCCTGCCTGGGTAAAGCCACTCCAACATCTCACTGCTCTTACCGTCAAGTTCTCCCTTACTCCCTCCCAACTGAAACCCTTTAGGAAAGGACTCCTGGGCAGCCAGGAGGGCTCCATGGGCATAAGAGAAAGAAGCAACAAGCTCACCCTCTTGTGTGCCAAGACCTGGAGAGAGGCCTTTACCAAGAATCAAAAACAATTGAAGCCAAAGACAAATGAGGATGAAGGATGCTGAGGATACTGAAACAGGCATGATGGAGGTGGGGCTCTCTTCCCTACTGCCATTCAAAGTTGGTGTCTGTCCAGAACTAGGAGAGGTCCCAGGGAGCTAGGACAACCAAAAGCCTGCAGATGAGTTGTCAAGAATCACTATTTAGAAACAAAGAAGCAGAGTCCAGATTAGACCTGGAAATGGGGAAGGGAAGAATTTATCCTCCCACAGGAACATTTCAAGGTAAAGCTGTAGAATTGTCCATAATTCAGAAAGAGGCTCTAGAACCTGGGGTTACTACTAGTCTTGAATACACAGATTCATTGAAATGGGAAGCAAAAAACAAAGTGTGTGTGTGTGTGTGTGTGTGTGTGTGTGTGTGGCACAGAGAGAGAGGGAGGGAGGGAGAGACAGAGGGAGGGAGAGAGACAGAGAGAGAGAGAGAGACAGAGATACAGAGAGAGAGACAGAGAGACAGAGACAGAGACAGAGAAAGAGAGGATCACATAGTTTTGTTTTTCCATTGTTTTGGGGGGAAGGTAACTTACCTCTTAAAGCCACCCTTGTGCTTCTCCTTCCAATACCTCCCCAACAACAGAAGTCTGGCTAAGGGCACATTCTCTAGGAGATAAGGCTTTGCTTTTTCCTTCCCCCCCCCACCCCAACTATGCTTTCTTGGGTAATTGTGTCTCCAGGCAGCCAGCCAACTGAGACAGTCCCTCTTTGGGAGTGCTTGGGGAGGCAGAAAGAACTTTGCCTCAGCCCAACAGAAATGTCAGCAGAATTGCAGCATTTGCCCTGGGGAGTCAAGTATGCTGCTTACATGCATTTCAAATTAAGTTATACACAGGCATACTCCCAATCAATCAACACACTTTTATTAAGCATCTAATTTGTGCCAAGCACAGTGCCACCTATAGCATGTGCATATAACATATTTTCTTTAAAAAATTCTCTTTTGGTTTGACATCAATCATTTTCATTTTCTGATATATTCCTTCCCTTTTCTCTCCCTATTAATCCATCTCTCGCAACAAATAAAAAAGAAAAGGAACAAAAATTATTTTTGGAAAACTACCAAGCACATCAATGAAGTCACCATGGGTAATGTACCACACCCTCAGGGCATGGACACCTGGCCATGTAGTAAGGAAGTCCTGGGTTCCAGTCCCACTTCTGGCCCATAGTGGCTCCCTGACCATGGCTGTCACCCACCCTCTCAGACAGATCTCTGTGAGTTACAAAGTGCTGGTCTTGAAGGGTAGGAGAAGCCCCTAGAACAGTGACATCACAGGATGTGCACAAACTCCAGTCTTTGCAAAGAAGGAGGGGAGAACACACAGCATTCCTCAGAGTTCAGCTCTCAGTTCCCGTCTCCTGTTGGAGGCCTTTCCTGATCTTCCATTTCCTCAGGTACTGACATCTCTTTCTCTCCATTGACTCCTCTTTGGATGACTTTGTATATAACTTGTATTTACTTCTTTGTGTTCTCCCACCCCAAAGAGGGTGTTTGACTCTTTTGCCTTAATAATCCCTAAACCTAGAATGGTGCCATCATCTCCTGCATTCTTTGTCTCCCTGTTGCCCATCACAGTTCCAGAGAGGCGGTAGGTATTTAATCCATGCTAACTGACTATCCAATCATTCTTCTTTCATGGTTGCTTGTATAGACACCTCTCTCCCCTTAGATGGACAGTTTATTTGCATTCTACAGTTTAGAACAAAGTCTATGCTATATAATAATAGTAAACAATCCTATAGCACTTTCAGATTTGCATGGCACTTTCATATAGTATCTCATTTGAGCCCCACCAAAGCCCTGGGAGGGAGGTGTTGTTATTATGTCTATTTTATAGGCCTAGAAACTGAGGCTAAAACTGGTCACCCGGGTAGCAAGTATTTGAGCTAGAGGGGTGTATGGGGTATTCATGGAAGGCTAGTTTCTCTGATGTGAGGACTTGCTAAGTCCTTTTTAGGGTTTTAGTATCTACCTTTACCTGACTCTCATCTGTGGCCCCAAGAAGCTGTAGCATGCACAATGGTCATACCCCAGTAAGCTGTCCTGGCAGGTGGGCTAAACCAGGTTAAGGCTCACCTACAGGCCTCAACCCCGTCAGTGAGTTGAGGGACATCTACCCCAAACATGTGAAGACTTCCCCTAGTGAAATGGGTGGATGAGAACAATTCATTCCAATGGCCATGAAGGTAGCTGAAGCAGGGACTGTGAAATGCTTAGAGCTTGGTCAAATATCAAAGACATCAAGGTCATCCATTGAACCTCAGGCCATCCTAACTTTTGTCTTGACACTTTGATGATGCTGGAATAGAGAGTGAGTCTGATGACTTTGTGCAACTCTGCCTCACTTAAATCCAAATTCATGGGCAAGTCAAGGCATTCCTCCAGCATGTCAATGGTCCTCTTAGAAAATGAAGGATGTGCAACATTTGAGCTAGGATTCAGTGCCTTGCACATGTAGGCATTTAATAAATATTCACTATTCCTCTCAGTGTGAGCTGAACCAAGTGCTTTTCCCTTTTAAACAATAGTTTTCTTGTCCATAAAATAAGGGGGTTGGAGATGCTCTCTGGGTTCCATTCTAACTCTGAGATGGTATGGGATATTTTTTTATTGAGACAGCAAAACAGTGATCCCTAAGAACCATCATGGATTCACTGAAAAGAGGAAATGATGCACAAGTCAATTTGTGTGCCAGGCGCTGCACTAGGTGCTACTAAACACAAACTTAATTTCCACTTTTGGAAAGGTTCTGCTCATGTCCAGCAGCTGGATAGCACAGTGGATAGAGCCCTAAGCCTGGAGTCAGGAAGACCCCAGTTCAAATTCAGCCTCAGACATTTATTAGTTGTGTGACCCTGGGCAAGTCACTTTACCTTGTTTGCTTGGTTTCCTCATCTATAACATGAACTGGAGAAGGAAATGACAAATCTCTCCATGATCTTTGCCAAGAAAACCCCAAGCAACATCACAAAGAGCTGGACATGACTGAAATGATGGAACACCAGCTGCTGATTTCCCCTGGGGTTGCTGTGAATAAGTCACTTTACACCTGTGTTCAAAGAGAGTTGATGTGGCTTTGAAACTTCCTTCCAAGGCTATCTCTATGATTCTTTGATCTGAATAAGGGGGATAATATGACAACAAGATAACAGAGTTGGTGTGGAGGTCAAGTGTAATGGGCCACGTGTGATAGCCTACTCCTATAACCCCTGCTTGTTGGGGGAGGCTGAGGCCAGTAGATCACTGAGCTGCAGTAGAGCTAACATTGATAGTGTCTGCATTAAGACCATCAGCAAGAGCCAAGATGGCAGAGTAAAAACTGGACCTCTGTGTGGCTCCAGTTCCCACCACCTCCAATACATGTAAAAATGACTCTAAATAAATTTTAGAGCTACAGAACTCACCAAATGACAGAAATAAATCAAACTCCCACTGAAGGCATCCTGGCAGGCACACAGGAAGGATCTATCTCACCTAGCTGAGCGCAGTCCCACTTGAGCCACACAGTTCTGGCCCTTGGTCTGCTCCAACCAGCTGCAGCCAGAACAGGAGAGTGTATCACCAGTAGCGGTGGCAATTTCCAGACTCCTCAACCCATAAACACTGAAAAGAAAGTAAAAAGTCAGTCATGAACTCTGTTGGAACTGGGTGGAGAAGGGCACTGTCTGGCCCCTGGCCCTGGGGTGAAAAGTGGTGGAAGTGCAACAGCTTCAGCTGCTGCCACATGGCTGCCTCAGAAGCTTCTGGCCTGCAGATTGTAGGGGGACCAAGTGACCATTCAGAGGGTAATCACTCTTACTTTCACCAGGTTGGATCTGGATTGTGGTCTTGGGTGGTGGTCCTGGGGTATGTGGCCAGGTGCTAGAGCTTGTGGGGGCTGCAGAGAGGGTGCCCTTCTAATAGCTCTGGCAGCTGTGAAAACCCTAGTGATTTCGGACATAGCTCTGTGCAATCTGGAAGCAGAGTTCTACCATGGCAAAGAGCTCAAAAGGCAAGTAATTGCCTGGAAATATGAACAAGCAGAGGAAGCACAAACAGACCACAGAATCCTTTTGGGGGACAAAAAAGGATCAAAGCATGGAACAGGAGGAAAACAAGGAAGTCAAAACTCCTGCATCAAAAGCTTCCAAGAAAAATATGAACTGGTTAAAGGAGCTCAAGAAGGATTTTGAAAACTAAGTAGGAGAAGTGAAGGAAATATTGGAAATGAGAATGATGCAAGAAAATCATGAAAAGCAAGTCAACAGCCTGTTAAAGGAGACCCCCAGAAAGTACTGGAGAAAATAACATCTTAAAAATAGACTAAGCCAAATAGCAAAAGAGGCCCAAAAAGCCAACAAGGAGAAGAATGCCTTAAAAAGCTGAATTTGCCAGATGGAACAGAAATTTCAAAAACTCACTGAAGAGAATAATTCCTTCAAAAATATATTGGAGGAAATGGAAGCTAATGCCTTTATGAGAAATCAATATAATATTAAACAGATCCAAACAAATTACAAAACAGAAGGCCATGTGAAATATCTCATTGGAAAAACCACTGACCTGGAAAATAGATCCAGGAGAGATAATTTAAAAATTATTGGACTACTTGAAAGCCAATATAAAATAAAGAGTCTAGACACCATCTTTCAAGAAATTATCAAGCAAAATTGCCATGATATTCTAGAACCAGAGGGCAAAGTAGAAATGGATAGAATTCACCAGTCACCTCTTGAAAAAGATCCCAAAATGAAAACTCCTAGGAATATTGTATCCAAATTCCAGAGTTCCCAGGTCAAGGAGAAAATACTGCAAGCAGTCAGGAAGAAACAATTTGAGTATTGTGGAAACACAATCAGGTTAACACAAGACCTAGCAGCTTCTACATTAAGGGATCAAAGAACTTGGAATATGATATAATAAAGGTCAAAGGAGCTGGGATTAAAACCAATAATCACCCACCCAGAAAAACTGAGTATAATGCTACAGGGAAAACTATGGTCATTCAGTGAAATAGAAGATTTTAAAGCATTATTGATGAAAAAACCAGAGCTGAACAGAAAATTTGACTTTCAAATACAAGAAGCAAGAGAAGCATGAGAAGGTAAACAGGAAAAAGAAATCATAAGGAACTTATTAATGTTGAACTCTTTACATTCTCACATCAAAAAATGATAATTGTAACTCATGAGGCTTTTTTCAGTATGAGGATACTTGAAGGGATATATATGTATACATACACATATATATGTATGTATAGGAGGGTGTATGTGTGTATAAACATATATGTGAGTGTGTGCACATTTAGGTACATGTATACATAGACAGATAGCACAGGATGAGTTGAATATGAAGAGATGATATTTATAAAATAAAATTAAGAGGTGAGAAAAGATTATATTGGGAGGAGAAAGGGAAAGATAGATTAGGGTAAATTATCTCGTGTAAAAGAGGCAAGAGAAAACTGTTACAATGGAACAGAAGAGCAGGAAGGTAAAAGGAAATGGGTCAACCTTACTCTCATTAAATTTGGCTTAAGGAGGGAATAATATACACCCTCAATTGAGTATCTTACCGTACACGAAAATAGGGGGGAAGGGTATAAGAGGGGGGATGATAGAAGGGAGGGAAGATGGGGGGAGGGTAGTTATAAGCAAACACTTTTGAAAAGGGACAGGGTCAAAGGAGAAAATAGAATAAATTGGGGACAAGGTAGTATGGAGGGAATTATATTATTCTTCCACAACATAACTATTATGGAAATATTTTGCATAACTACACATGTAAAACCTATATTGAACTGCTTATGTTCCCAGTGGGGATGGGTGAGGAGGGAAGAAGGGAAAAAATCTGGAACTCAAAGTTTTAAAAAACAAATGTTTAAAAACAAATTGCTGGTAGGGGGATATGTTTAGCCCAGATGGCAGAATGGAAGCAATAACTTTTCTAAGCTCTTCCATGAACCTTGTCACTAAACTTTAAAAAATGAATCTGAATGGATTTTAGAGTGACAGGAACCACTGGGAGACAGAGCGTGGCAGAATCTAGCCCAGGAAAGTGCCCACATGTGTCTGGGAAGGGGAAGCACAGACCACATGGGGGCTGCACCAGTGTGGACTAGAGAGCAGACTAAAGCAGAATGAGAAGGATCTCCAGTCAGTGGACTCACCCACCCCAAGGTGATTTGCTGCAGTTATCACCTGCATAGGACAGACCATCCCTTGGACCTGGGTAAGAGAAAGCTCAGGGCCTACAGCAGAGACAGTAGCTTCTTCTGGGGCTCTCAGTCCACAACCTGGAAGTTTAAAAATCACTTACTTGATTTTCCAGAAGCCAAGATGGCAAAGTAAACTCTAATTGTTCTGATTCCCCCTCCCTGACCTAGAAAACACAGAGATAAATGCTCTACCCAGAGTAAAATCCTGAAATAGTGGAAATAGCCTCAGGCTAAGGAGTCACTGAGAAAGGGTGCAACTGAGGCATTAAGGAGTCTGAAGTGAAGGGTGGGAGTGGTACCAATAAGCCCCACTTCAGCTGACCAGCAAAAGCTCCCAAAGCCCAAGGTGGTGGAGCCAGCAAGCGCTAAAACACAAGCCCAGGTGGACCTTAGTACCACAAGGGGAATCTGCAGACACCAGCACTGCCAGCCACCAGCTGCTGAGCCAGCCTGAGCTGTAGCCCAGGGACATATAGGCAGAAATCTGAAGTGGCCGGACCACCCCTCAATCACAGGTTACTCTGTGAGTTTCAGGGTAACTCAGGGGAAACACTGAGAATCCTGGCCTTGGCGTCAGTCTAGACACCCAGAGGCTACAGCACTCAAAGTCAACAACAAGGCACCTAGCTCCCAACCTGAGAAATTAGGAAATATGGAATCACAATCAGAAAGAAGGAAAGTGAGGAGAATGGAAAGGTAAGAAAATTGATTTGAGCTTATTATATTAAGCAAGAACAAACAAAAACAGGGGACAACTATACCTGAGATCACAGAAGGAAATATGAACTGGTCTCAAGCCCAAAAAGCATTCTTGGAGGAGGTCAAGAAAGATTTTAAAAGCCAAATTAGAGAGGTAGACGATAAATTGAAGTCTACAGTGACCAAATTGGAAAAAAAAGTCTCACTGAAGATAACAAATGCTTAAAAAGTAAAATTTTCGAACTGGGACAGGGGTTCAAAATCTAACTGGAGAAAATACCTCCATAAAAAAGGATCTTCAAAAACCAACTGAAGAAAATAATTCACTAAAAATTAGAATGAATCAAATCAAAGCTAAGGGCACTATGATGAACCAAGAGTCAATCAAGCAAAGCATAAAGATTGAAAAATTAGAAGAAAGTGTAAAATATCTCACTGGAAAACCACTGATCTGGAGCACAGATCCAGGAGAGATAACCTAAGAATTATTGGTCTACTGGGAAGCCATGATGAAAAAAAGCAGCCTGGATAACATCCTTCAACAGACTGTCCAAGAAAACTGTCCCGAAGTCCTAGAATCAGAAGGTAAAATAGTTATCGAAAGAATTCACCAGACTCCTGAAAGAGATCTTAAATTGAAAACTCCAAGAAATATAGTAGCCAAATTCTAGAATTACATGGTTGAGGAGAAAATACTGCAAGCAGTGAAAAAGAAACAATTCACATATTGTGGAACTACAGTCATGATTATACAGGACCTAGAAGCTTCTACATTAAAAGATTGGAGGGATTAGAATTTGATATTTCATAAGGCAAAAGAGCTAGGATTGCAATCAAGGATCAACTACCCAGCAAAACTGAGCATAATCTTTCAGGCAAGGAGATGGTTATTTAATGAAATAAGGGACTTCTGAAAAAGCCAAAGTTCAATAGAAAATTTGATCTCTAATTACAAGATTCAAGAAAGAAATAATAAGGTAAACAAGGAAAACACACACACTCACACACACACATATACACATAACTTGGAATGCAATAAGGGCAAACTGTTTACATCCCTATATGAGAAGCTGATACCTGTCAATTTTGAAATCTATATGATTATCATGACCTTTAAAAGGGATATACATAGGTAGAAGGTATGGGTATAAATGAACTAATCTGATGATAAAAAAAAAACCTTATTAAGGGGTTCAAAGGGACTGTAATGGGATAAAAGGAAAGCATGAGGCAGAGCAAGGTAAATTATGCCACAGGAAGAGGCATAAAAATGTACTATAGTAGAGGGGAAGGAGAGAGGGAGTTGAACATCATATGAACATTATTCTCATTGGTTCTGGTTCAAAGATGGATCAACATAATCAGTTAAGTTTAAGATTCTAAAGTAAAACGACACAAAACTCATTACAATAGAGGGAAAGGAGGGAGGGAGAGGAGCACTATATGAAATTTACTCTCATTGGTTTGGGGCCAAAGAGGGAATAACATACTCTGATAAGTATAAAAATCCATTGTGCCCTATAGGCAGTAGGAGGGGGCAAGGTGGGGATAAGAAGGGAGAGGAGTTAGAAGGGAAGGAAATAGTAAGGGGAAATGGTGGGTAAAGAAGGGGGCATCACAGCGATGGAATACTGAGGGAGGTGGTGGTCAAAAGGAAAACCCCTAAGGAGGGGAAGGGAGAAGGAAGAAAGAAAAACATAAACAACGGAGGGAATAGGATGGAGGGAAAGAGACAGATAGTAATCATTACTGTGAATGTGAATGGGATGAACTCTCCCATAAAACAGAGGAGGATAGCAGAATGGATTAAAAACCATTATCCTACACCATACTGTCTACAAGAAACACATTTGATAAAAGGGGATACACACAGGGTAAAGGTAAAAGGCTGGAGTAGAATATATTATGCTTCAGCTAAAGTAAAAAGAAAAGCAGGGGTAGCAATCCTTATCTCAGATAAAGCAAAAGCAAAAATAGATCTAATTAAAAGGGACAAGGAAGGAAACTATATCCTGCTAAAAGGCACCCTCAAGAATGAAGCAATATTATTACTTAACATATGCACCAAGTGGTATAGCATCCAAATTCCTAGAGGAGAAGTTAAGGGAATTAGAGGAAGAAATAGATAGAAAACTATACTAGTTGGGGAACTTAATCTCCCCCTCTCTGAACTTGATAAATCTAACCACAAAATAAACAAGAAAGAAGTTAAGGAGGTTAATAGAATTTTAGAGAGGCTAGATATGATAGATCTTTGCAGAAAACTGAATGGGGTTAAAAAGGAATATACCTTGGGGCAGCCAGGTGGCTCAGCGAGTAAGAGCACCGGCGCCAGTATCGGGACGACCTGGGGATCGGATCCGGGCTCAGATACTTAGCACCACACCCAGAAATAACTGGCTGTGTAACCTTGAGGAAGTTATTTAACCCCAATTGCTTAAAAAAAAAGGAATATACCTTCTTCTCAGCAGTACATGGCACATACACAAATATCGACCATGTACTAGGTCATAAAAACCTCACAATTCAGTGCAGAAAGGCAGAAATATTAAATGTATCATTCTCAGATCATGATGAAATAAAAATCATATGCATAAAGGGCCATGAAAAGATAGACTAAAAATGAATTGGAAACAAAGCAACTGAATCCTAAAGAATGAGTGGGTCAAACATCAAATTATAGAAACAATCAGTAACTTCATTCAAGAGAATGACAATAATGGGACAAAATACCAAAACGTGTGAGATGCAGCAAAGGCAGTTCTTACGGGAAGTTTTATATCCCTGAGTGCATACATGAATAAATTAGAGAAAATGGAGGACAATCAATTGGTCATGCAATTGAAAAAGCTAGAAAAATAACAAATTGAAAATTCCAATTATGTACTAAATTAGAAATAATGAAAACCAAGTGAGAGATTAATAAAATCAAAATTAAGAAAACTATTGAATTAATAAATAAAACTAAGAGGTTGTTTTATGGAAAAAAAGCAATAAAACTAATAAGCCCTTAGTCAATGTGCTAAGAAAAGAAAGAAAACTAAATTATGAGTATCAAAAATGAAAAGGGTGAATCTACCTCCAATGAAGAGGAAATTAAAACAATAATTAGGAATTATTTTGCCAAATTGTATGCACATAAATTTGAAAATCTTAGGGAAATGGATAAATATTTACAAAAATATAAGTTGCCCAGATTAATTGAAGAGGAAGTAAATTACTTAAATAACCCCATCTCAGAAAAAGAAAATGAACAAGCCATCAGTGAACTCCCTAGGAAAAAAATCTCCATAGCCAGATGGATTTTCTAGCGAATTCTATCCAACATTTAAAGAAAAATTGATCCTAATACTCTACAAACTATTTGGGAAAATGAGTGAATGAGTCCTACCAAATTCTTTTTATGACACAAATATGGTACTCGTGCCTAAATCAGGAAGAGATAAAATGGAGAAAGTAAATTATAGACCAATTTCCCTCATGAATATAGATGCAAAAATTTTAAATAAAATATTAGCAAAAAGATTACAGCAACTTATCACAAGAATAATACACTTTGATTAGGTAGGATTTATTCCAGAAATACAATGATGGTGTGATATTAGGAAAACCATCAATAAAATTGATAATATCAACAATTAAACTAGCAGAAACCACATTATTATCTCAATAGATGCAGAAAAGGCTTTTGACAAAACACTACACCCATTTCTATTAAAAACACTAAAAAGTATAGGAATAAATGGAGTTTTCCTTAAAATAATAGGTAGTATCTATTTAAAGTCTTCAGCAAGTATTATATGCAATGGGGATAAGCTAGAAGCATTTCCAATAAGATCAGGGGTAAAACAAGGGTGTCCACTATCACCTCTCTTATTCAATTTGGTACTAGAAATATTAGCAATAGCAATTACAGAAGAAAAAGAAGTCAAAAGAATCAAATTAGGCAAAGAAGAGATCAAGCTATCACTCTTTGCAGATGATAAACTTAGAGAATCCTAGAGAATCAAGTAAAAAAAAAACTACTTGAAACAATAACTAAGTTTGGCAAAGTTGCAGGATATAAAATAAACCCACATAAATCCTCGGCATTCCTATATATTTCTAATGACATCCAACTGCGAGAGATAGAAAGAGAAATCCCATTTAAAGTTACTGTAGACATTATAAAATATTTGGGAATCTACCTGCCAAAACAAACCCAGGACCTATATGAACACCACCACAAAACACTTTTCACACAAATAAAGTCAGGTCTAACTAGTTGGAAAAACATCAATCACTCATAGTTGGGTCAAGCTAATATAATACAAATGACAATCTTACCTAAATTAAATTACAAATTTAGTGCCATACCAATTTACCAAAAAATTACTTTATAGAGCTAGAAAACAAAGTAACAAAATTCTTTTGAAAGAACAATAGGTCCAGAATATCAAGGGAATTAATGAAAAGAAATCCTAGGGAAGGTGTCCTAGCCATACCAGATTTTAATCTGTATTATAAAGCAGCAGTCATCAAAACTACTTGATATTGGCTGAGGAATAGAGTAGTGGATCAATGGGATAGATTGGGTATACAAGACTCAGCAGTCAATGACTATACTAATCTACTGTTTGATAAACCCAAAGACCTTAGTTTTGGGGATGAGGAGTCACTATTTGACAACAACTGCTGGGAAAACTGGAATATAGTATGGCAGAAACTGGGTAAAGACCATTATCTAACACCGTATACCAAAATCAAGTCTAAATGGGTGCATGATCTAGGTATAAAGGCTGATACTGTAAGCAATATGGGAAAGCAAGGAATAGTTTACCTGTCAGATTTATGGAGAGGGGAAGACTTTATGACCAAACAAGAATTAGAAAGCATTATAAAATGCAAAATGGATAATTTTGATTACATTAAATTGAAAAGCTTCTGTACAAATAAAGCCAATGTAACCAAGATTAAGATGAAAGTGGAAAATTGCGAAAGTATATTTACAACTAATGTGTCTGATAAAGGCCTCATTCCTAAAATATACAGAGAATTAAATTAAATCTACAAGAATACAAGTCATTCCCCAATTGATAAATGGTCAAATGATATGAAGAGGCAGTTTTCAGAGGAAGAAATTAAAGATATCTATAAGCATATGAAAACATGCTCTAAATCACTTTTGATTAGAGAAATAAATCAAAATAACTCTGAGGTACCACATCTCACCAGTCAGATTGGCTAGGATGCCAAAACAGGAAAATTACAAATGCTGGAGAGGATGTGGAAAAATTTGAAAAATAATGCATGCTGGTGGAGTTGTGAACTGATTCAACCATTCTGGAGAGCGATCTGGAACTATGCCCAAAGGGCTATAAATAATTTCATACCCTTTGACTTAGCAATACCACTTCTAGGGTTGTATCCCAAAGAGATAATAGAAGTGGGAGGAAGATCCATATGTACAAAAATATTTATAGCAGCTCTTTTTGTGGTGGCAAAGAATTGGAAATTAGGGGGAAGCCCATCAATTGGGGAATGGCTGAACAAGTAGTGGTATATGAATGTAATGGAATACTATTATGCTATAAGAAATGAGGATCAGATGGACTTCATATTTACCTGGAGAGGCTTATACGAACTGATGCTGAGAAGAGCAGAACCAGTAGAAATTTGTACACAATTACAGTTACAACATATGTGTGACAACCAGCTTTGATAGACTGTACTCTTCTCAACAATGCAGGGTTATAAGTCAACTCCAAAAGACTCATGATGGAGAGAGATGTCTACATTCAGAGAAAGAACTAGAAAGAACAGAGTTTGAATGCAGATTGAAGCAAATTACCTGCTCTCTCTCTTTTGCTTGTTTGATTTTGTTTCCTCTTTCCCATTGTTCATTCCATCTGATACAATCCTTCTTTATAACCTGACTAATGTCTAATGTGAAAGTACTTGCAGATTCTATACTTGATTGTATGCTGCCATGGAGGGGGAGGGCAGGGAGGGGGAGAAAATTTGGAACTCAAGGAATTGTGGAACTCAATCTTGTAAACTAAACGTAAACAAACAAATTAATAAAGACCAAAATTATTGCTTTTTACATGCAACTGAGAAATAAGATATACAAGCACTGGGGTATAAAAATCCATCTTGCCCTACTAGAAAGTTGGAGGGGAGTGAGGGAGGATATGAGAGAACAGATTGAGGGAAAGGGTACTCAGTAGGCTTGCTATTTTGGGGTGGGGTAGGGGAAAGATGGGGGAAAATTTGTAACTCAAAATCTTGTGGAAATGAATGTTGAAAACTAAAAATAAATAAACTGGAAAAAAAAACGAAAAAAGGAAAAAAAAAGCCCAGCAGCAAATGCTGCATGCAGTTGTCTCCCTTGAACTTTCTAGGGGAGTGTTTCAGTATTTTGAGCCTCCAGAAGTGGAGGGTCTAAGGAGGGCCAAGTCCACCTGGGTTGGAAAAGGTATAGGCAATCAAATGTTCCAAGCTGATCAGTATTTGGATCAGGCCTATGAGTACTGGCTTTACTTTCATCCTCAACAAGATAAGGAGAATCAATCTCACATGAAAAATGTAAAAAGATTATAATTGACACAAAGTACTTTGTAAACTGAGAAGCAACAAATGGAAGGGATTATGATTGCTTCAGTGCTGGAAATGAAGGTATGTCACTTGTATTGTTGGGACAACTTCAACTGGTATGGATCCTTCTCTCCCCCAACATTCAAAGTCAGTGTTAACTCTGTCTTTTGATCATTAATTTACTCAGGGTCAGCTTCCAGGGGAAGGCAGATGATTTCCAACAAACAGGGCCACGAATAATCCCACCTCATTTCCTTTGGCTCCAAGTCACCATTTGCTTCCAGATTTTTAAAGCTGCAGCTATAAGGAATTAAATCTCTGCTTTGGAGAAGGTCCTTCTCAAGACCCCTCATCTTCCCTTTGGCACCTCTGTACACCTTCCCTCCCCAACCCAGCCTGACTTTGATTTCTTGCTGGCTGCTTTTGGAGCATTGCTTATTTTTAGGAATAATAATATTGATTCACAAACCAACTTATTGAACACTTGGAAAGAGGGGTGCTCTGAATACAAGGGCCACTGCTGGACCTGTGTAGTACATCCATCAAAAGTAAATATGTTTTGATATGGGTCTCCTGAGAAAGATGATGGGAGCAGAAATTTCAGAATGGATGTGAGAAGATGCCAGAAGAGAGAGTCAGATAATGTCAGAAACAGAAGCGAGCTTAGAGATCATCTGGGCCAACTCCCCTCTGTCCGATGCAAGAATCCCCCCTGTAGTGCCTTGGAAGCCTCTGCTTGGGCACCGCCAGAGGTCAGGAACCTGTTTGCTTGGTCTCTCTGTTACTATTCTGACAACTGTCCCTTTGATCTGTTTGTAGCAGGGAATCTTGTTCATGTGTCGGCTACACTGGAAGACCTCTGAGGTCCCTTCATTTCTGACTCCTGTGACTCCAGGATATATAAAGTAGCCCATTTGTGCGAAGCTCATTGTCTGAAGAAAAGTTCCGATGTGAGGATGAGGTTCAAAGTCTCACAGGCTTTGCTTGGTTTACCATGAACATAAAAATCCTGGCATTTAAAGCCTTTATAACTCAGGTGCTTCCAATCTTTCCAGTCTTCATATTCTATGCTCTTCTCCAGTGACACTGGACTGCCTACAGTAGGTCCTCAAAGCAGACCCTCCATTTTCTATCTCTGGACCTTTTTTGTTGACTGCCTCTCATGCCTGGAATGCTTACTGCTTCCACTTCTGCCTCCAAGTTTTGTTTTTTTTGCTTCATTCGAGACTCAAGACAAATCTTACCTACTGAAGGAGATCCTTGGTGGTTCCTCCAGCTGCTAATACCTTCCCCTTTCAGATTGCCCTTTCTTCCACTCTGTACATATCTTGTGTGTGTAGATATGTCTATAGCTTTCTCTATATATATTTTTCCACAAGTGTAACCTGGTCATAAATTTTCTCTAGGATATATACCTTTTCATGCATGTCCTCTGTGTACACACTGTTTTTCTTCTGATGGCACATGTACTTTTACAATTGGGCACTCTGGTTGATTATTAATGGTGAACACACAGGTGGGGACCTGTAAGCTATTGTAAGAGATTTGTGCATACAAAGTTCCTTGTCTTTGGGACTCATGGGGTGGGGGTGCTGATAGTTACTGCAATGACACTAAATTCAAATTTTCCTCCTTCAAAATTTCCATGCTACGCTCTCCCTTCCTTTGGTGCTACTTGAAACTTGTGTAAACTGCAAAGAGGTGATCTGCAGTCAGAAAGCCCTGAGTTCAAATCAAGCATGAGATGTTTACTAGTGGTGTGACCTTGGCCAAGTCACTTAACTTCTGTTTGCCTGAATTTCCTCCTCTGTAAAATGAGGGTAATAATCCATATGCCTCTCATGATAGTTATGAGGATCAAATGAGATAATGCTTGTTAACATCTTAGTACAGTGCCTGGTACATAGTAGGTGCTATATAAATGTGATCATCATCATCACCATTATCATCATCATCATCATCGACATTGTGATTTGTAGTTGCTACTTTCAGGAGCTTCCCAGCAAAATTGTTTGGGCCAGTGACACACAAAAATCCTTTTCTTTTGCATGTTTTAATTCACAACAGAAGGCCATGTAGCATAAAACTAGAGACACCCTAGTATGTGATAAAAGGGGGAAATGCCAAGGCTAAACACAGAATCTTAAAGAAACAAGGTATACAGATAACTATCAGAGTTACTAGTGGAATGAGGGTACAGGACAAAGATACAGTCAGAATCTGAAAGGTGAACAACACGATGTCAGATTACAGGCACTGGGGGTCAAGAAGACCTCCAGAACCAAGAGACTTTGGGTGTCAGAATTAAAAGATTGTCTCACAAGAGGCTATCGCTAGGATCTTGTGCATCATTACATAGCATTCTGTCCTTTTCTCCCACCACCGCTTCATCTCTCAGGGCAATCTCAGGATGCTGGGGAAGACCAGGTGTTAGATGGAGAGGAAATTCTACCTGATTGGATTTCTACCTTTGGTGTAGCAGGGAGAGAGACACCAATCATGATGGTTGCACGGGAAATGGAATTTTCTAAAATGGAATATGATAGGCTAAGGGTGGCTAGGTGGCACTGACCCTGGAGTCAGGAGGACCTTAGTTCAAATCTGGCCTTAGACACTTAACACTTACTAGACATGTGACCTTGGGCAAGTCACTTAACACCAACTGCCCTGCCTCCTTCCTCCAAAAAAAGCAAATAATAATAATAATAACTCAAAGACCTTTTTCACATGATTGTGGTAAGGGTATTTAAATGTATATACTTGATTGTATGACATCATGGGGGGGTAGGAGGGGAGGGAAGGAGAGAAAATTTGAAACTCAAGGAATTATGAAACTGAATCTTGTAAACTAAAAGTAAACAAACAAATTAATAAAAACCAAAAAATTAAAAAATATATATCATAAGATTCTAAAAAAAAGATGATGATAGGCTAGAGGTGGGTGTAATTCTAAAAGATAGTCTTTCACAATAAATAACTAGGTCATTAGGTCACCCAAAATAGGGTTTTTTCCTCTCCTAGTATATTACCTTCCAATGTTTTTGTTAAACTGTAACGTAATTTCGTTGATACCTTTTGTTTCTTATATCACTTATATTTACCAATGTAACTCTCTGTCTGTTCTCAGAGAGGAATCTTTTGTAATAAAGAATGAAAATGAGAGAAAAGAATAGTTCTCCGAAACTCAAGGACATGTAACAAAGCTTGACATCATATAAAATGTTCCTTATCAGTGGGTCCCCCTACCTGTGCAAAGAAGGAGCATTATAAAACTTCTGCATTCAGTTTTAATCATTTTGGGTTTTTTTTTATTACGCTTTCTATTTCTCCTATATTAGTCATTATGCATTGTGTTTTCTTGGTTCTGCTTACTCCAGTTCATATCAGTTAACATATCTTCCCACATTTCTCTGGCTGCATCACACAAATCATTTCTTATAGCACGGTCACAGTTCATCAAATTCATGTACCACAACTTGTTTAGCCATTCTGTAATCAATGGTCAGTTATTCTGTTTCCATTTCTTTTTAACTACAAAAAAATGGGCCTTTAAAATTTTATATATGTGGGCTCTTGATTTATTTCAACACTCCAAAACATCTTTTACATGCTCTTCCCAAGTCATTTCTTCTCAAATCTAAACAACTCCATTCTAGCCAACTGATTTCCATGTGAAATGACTTCAAGTCCTTTGCCTACCCTGATTGCCCTTCTCAGAAAATTTTGTCATTTTCTTTCTGAAGTGTAGTGCCAAGAACTGGTTGGGGGTCGATGGGGAGAGGGATCCTTCAGATAAAATCTGGCTAGTGTGGAGTACACTTAATCTATAATGGTTCAATTGTATTTGGTCTCTGGGTCCTGATTGCTTAGCATAGTACCTGATAGTGCCTTATTAAGACAGATGCTGAATACGATTGTTGGTTAATTAATTTGATTAAATCAGGATACTAGGGAAATTTGTTGTGTAGTGGATAGAACACCAGACCTGGAGTCAGAAAGGTCTGAGTTCAAAGCCAGCCTCAGATACTTAGTAGCTGTGTATTCCTGGGCAAGGAACTTAACCTTGTTTGCCTCAGTTTCTTTATCTACAAAATGAGCTGAAGAGTGAAATGGCAAACTCCTCCAGTATCTCTGCCAAGAAAACTCCAAATGGGGTTATGAAGAGTTAGACATGACTGAACAATTACTCAACGAAAGCAAAAGAGAAGTTTACTATTAGAAAAAGGCTGAGGCATTGAGCTTCCTCAATCTTTTCCTTCCCTTTTAGTCTTAATTCTACTCTGTCCCTTTAACTACTTCTGTGACTCCTTCTCCCTTGATATTCCCTCCCTTCTAATTCTTGGAGAATTCGTACATTGCCCCTTTGTCTTCATTTATGCCCATTAGAGACATCCAGTACCTTTCATTTTTCCTCATCAAATAGCTGCAGCAGTCCTACTCCTCCCACTCACCCCTCCCCTTCTCAGATGTTGCTTTCACAGACTCTGAGAACCTGTAAGGTCAACTGTCTTGCCTTCTGCTCATGTCTGGGGATGGGAGGTAGAGAGACTTTGAAGCTCAGAAGGGTCTGCATGGAGACAAGACTGTTCACACTAGAGAACATTGATCTGAGGATATAGTAACCAGCCCAGGAACAGGCTTTGATTCCTCCTTCCCCCTCCCCTTCCTGACCCAGCAGTGTCCAGATGATCAACAACATGCATGATCCCTCCTTGGTCTATATAGGGGTGGCTAGACTAGGTTTCTGCATAGGAAAGGAAGCACACTTGCTTTGTGCTAGTAGGGAAATGAATTCCCTTTGTACATTCCATGCTCCAGCCAAACTGACCTTTCTCCTGTTCTTCACACTTGGAACTTCATCTCTCATCTGTGTGACTTTGCATTACCTGTACCTCATGACTGACATGGACTCCCTTGTAGCCTCCAGTTTTTTTTTTACAGCCCCTAGTTTCCTTTAAATTATATTTTTAGCAAAGCATTTGCCCAGAATGATACAGCTAGGAAAAGTCAAGTTTCTGAGGCCAGATTTGAACTCAGGTCCTTCTGACTCCAGGGCCGGTGTTCTACCCATTGAGCCACTAGCTGCCCCTCTTCATTTAAAGTCAATACAAATATCACCTACATGAAGCAATTTGTGATTATTTCCACTGTGTGTCTCCCCCCTCCAAATGGTCATATTCATTTTGTATATATTTTGTTTGTACATATGTATATAAAACATGTATATAGAATATAAATTATAAATATGTGTGAAAACACACACACACACAAACACACACATAGGCACAGAGATTGAGAGTGAGGGACAGAGACAGAAAGAGCCAAGAGTCAGAGTTGGAATATGACCATGAATGTCAATATTGTTATTTTAAAATTCATATTATTTGATAGACTATAAACTAGTTGACAGCAGGAATTTTTATCTTTGAATTTTCATCCTTAATGTCTTGCATAATGTCTAGAACATACTAGGTGACTTAAAATATATATTGTTGATTGACTGATTCCATTGCTGAACTTTCTCCAAGCAGCATACTCTGAGTAATGCTAGATTCTACCTTGGACAGCAACTTATGAAAGATATGTTGACTCATAACACAGTTTCTTCCCTATTGCTGTCAGAATCTCATGTTAGGAGAGGTTTTAAAGATTGTACAATCTAGACCTATAGAATTTTAGACCCAGAAGGGAAAATGTTAGACAGAAACAGGAAGCTATGTTCACTTAAATCAGTGTTGTGTCCATGAAAATATCTTCTTTGAATATCTTTCCCTTGCTATAGCTAAATTTCCTTTTGTTAACTGTAAAACAAAATGCACACAGGCATATGCATGCACACACATACACACATAGTGCTATATCTGGAAGATATCTTAACATTCCAAATTTCAGAATAGGGAGGGGCCTTACAACAGAGACTGTCAGAACTAGGAGGGACTTGAGAACCAGAATGTCAGAATTGAAATGAATTTTTGAGCATGAAGTTCTGAGCATAGCTCAGAACTGAGAATGATAGAACACAAAGTGAAGGAGCTGAGAGGGGCCTCAGAACCTTGAATGACAGACTGAGGAAAAACTTCAGAATATAGATCATCAGAGCTGAGAAGGAACTTAGAGCATGTAAAGAAAGAGGTGGGAGGGACTCTAGAACAGGAAATGTCCGAGCTTAAAGGGACCTTAGAATATAGATTTTTGGAACTACACAACTTTATAGAAAGTTAGAACTGAAAGGAATATTAGACCATATAAAATGATAACTGGGAAGGCACATTTGAATTGTCCTCCAACTGTAATGTAGAACACCTGAATCACACTATCATACATCTCTCTGGGTCCATGCTGGGAGATTGGTGACTTCCAATCTCCTTTGTCTACTTCAGTTGCCAATTGTTTATGATCAACCCAATGTAGAGTGAATTCCACTCTATAAGGAAGACTATTAGAGATAGGTTAGTTGTTGCATCTATTAAAAGTTCTGTGCAATCTCAGCCTTGCTACAGAAACCAAATCTCCCACCATGCCCTTTTATAAGGTACCAGAATAGCATGGCTGTCAATAGTCCTGCCCTTTCCACAACCTCACCTTGCAAAATGACAACCTCAGAATCGATCATAGTGTACTTTATGCCCTTTCTGAGACTGATTCTCACTCTATTATTTTATGTAGAGTATGGGGTTATTTTCTTCTCCAAAATATAGGAAAAGTGTTTTTCAACATATTGGCTAACACATTGTTAATCCATTTACTATCTCTACTCTCAATGTTATTTTTGTGTCTTCATAATTTAATGATACTTGATCATTTCCTCCTCTTCTGAATCAATTTGGATAACCCTTTAATTCTTGTCCTCAGAGGTTTTTACCATTATTACTCAATGAGGTGATATAGCAGAGTAGAAAGAACAGTGGAATAGGAAGCAGGAACCCTCAGTTGTATCCTTGGTTCTGACCTCTAAACTTCTTTGGCCTCAGTTTTATTTTTGGTAAAATAAGAATAGTTTTACTCATTCCATCCACTTAAAAGGATTATTGTCGAGTTCAAATAACATCTCAAAAATTTTTGGCGAAAAGGACCTTTGAGATCATTTGATCTAATATCTCACAGTTTACAGGAAAGGAAGTTGAGGCAGAGAAGACAAATGACTTTGCCTAAAGTCACTCACAGCTATTGAGTGACAGAGCTAAAGCTATGACACAGGTCTAGCTGCCATGCTCTTTCCATTAAAATTCTGAAAAGTCAAATGTATGACAGGAATGAATTTCCTGTTACTACCATATAGTTATCCCTTCCATATCACAGGGCTTAGGTATGGGGAATACTGTGATCTGGAAAATTCATGTAAAAATTTTTGGCTCTCTTTTTGTACCATAGAAAAAGTCTGAATTTTTTTCTTTTTCTTTTATGGGGTTTTAACATGACTTTAATGTGGGTTTATATTATATAATACTATACATATATTTTTATGCATTTCTGAGTTTGTAAACATTTTCAGTGTTGTCTGCTAGCCTTCATATGTAATCTGTGGCTTCTACAAAACTTCCCCAGAATTTCCATTTAATTTCTTATGCCAATCCCTGTCATATATTGAAACTGCAATGGGAAAAGTCTTGACCTGGAAGCACTGTACTTTAAAGAGTAATGATTTTATTGAGGGTAGTTACATAGCCTCATCTGGGCTTTGACTGTGGTTTGGCCATGCTTCTACAATGCCTTGTGGACTCTTAATCTCACTTGCACAGAGATTCTTCTCATTTCTTTTTATTTCTGCTGTCATCACCAAACATATCCTCAGTTCTCCATGTGCCCCTAAAACACTAAGCAAATAACTTAACCTCTTACTTCACTGAGAAGACAGCATTATTGAAACACTTTCACATGTGTCCCCAAAGGAACTAGCTTGTATTTATTTGCATGAATTCACTGCAAGTTTACATATGGACAAATCAAATGAGATAATAAATAGACATTATTTTGCAAGCCTCTAAACACTATATAAATATTAGTTATTTTTGGTGACAAATACATAGAATATTAGACTTGGACTTAGGACAGGAATAATTAAACTTTGTGTTTCATGAGCCCCCTTTGGCAGCCTGATAAAATCCATGGGACCCTCCTCACAATCATGTTTTTAAATGCATAAAATATACAGGAAAAATAATTCTATTGGAAAAAATTAACAAATACTGAACACACACATTCATGGACCCCAGGTTAAGGATCTTTAGTCAGGAAGACATGAGCTTAAACCTTGCCTTATACTATTATTAACTTTGTGACTCTTGACAAGTCACTTAACCACTGTTTGTGTCAGGTTCCTCAATTGTAAAATGGGGATATTAATAGTACTTACATCATAGAGTTTCTGTGAGGATCAAATGAAATAATATTTGTAAAGTGATTAAGCACAGTGCCTGACATGCTATTCATAGATTCCAAAAGTGGGCAATGCCACCCTTGGGGGCACTGGAATGGTCCAGGGGGGGACAGTAGTAGCCTCAGGTGCAATTAGGGGGCATTGGATAAAAATAAGGGGGTGGTAGAAGTATAAGGAAAGAAGAGAAGATGAGAAAAAGCTTTTCTTAAACTTTGTACATATTTCATCTGTTGTGTAACAGAGTTAAAGTCATAGTGATTACATTACTTTCCAAATAAACACACAAAATGCAAGTTATAACAAATTAATGTTCAAGTCTACCTACAGGTCTTAACAAGTCAGTGTTGGCAGGTGAGTGTGTTATGTATTGTCAGGAAATCCAGCATGCATCAATTGGGATATGTGTAATGACTTGTTTCCAATGTGATGCTATCCAGTTACATGATGCAATATTGCATCATCAAGATTTTAATGCACAGAAAAACTCACAAATTTACAATAAATTATTAAATTTAATATGTCATTTTAAAATGTTACATATTTTGGAAATGATACAAAAAAAACCCAACTGTTAAAGAGAATAGTCCAGGGGGCATGGAGTAATTTCCTTTTTTTGAAAAAGTGACAGTAAATCAAATAAGTTTGGGAACCTCTGCTTATAAATAAGTGCTGGATAAATACTTATTTCCTAGTTGACTTGAAGTATATGCAGGACTAAGAACTAGAGAGAAAGGGAAACTAAGAACTACATGAGCACAATTACAAATACTTTCACACAAAGTCAGGTCTAAATAATTGGAAAAATATCAGTTGTTCATGAGTAGGTTGAGCTAATATAATAAAAATGACAATTCTACCTAAATTAAATTACTCAGTGCTATACCAATCAAACTACCAACAATTATTTTATAAACAAAACAATGACAAAATTCATCTGGAAGAACAAAAGGTCCAGAATATCAAGGAAATTAATGAAAAGAAAGGCAAGGGAAGGTGGCCTAGTTATATCAGATCTTAAATTGTGTTATTATAAACCAGCAATCATCAAAGTTACTTGGTACTGGCTAAGAAATAGGGTGGGGGATCAGTGGAATAGATTAGGTATGCAAGACACAACAATGATTATAGTAATCTATTTCATAAACCCAAGGATTCCAGCTTCTGGGATAAGAACTCACTATTGAACAAAAACTGCTGAGAAAATTGGAAAATATTATGGCAAAAGCTAAGCATAGACCAACATCTTGTTCCCTATACCAAGATAAAGTCAAAAAGGATACATGATCTAAATCATAAAAAAGTGCTGATACTATAAGCAAATGAGAAGAGCAATGAATAACAAAGAATAACCGGTCAGATATATGCAGAACAAACAAGGGATAGAGAATATTATGAAGTGCAAAATGGATGATTTTGATTCCATTAAATTGAAAAGATTTTGTGCAAACAAAGCCAATGCAACCAAAATTAGAAAGGAAATAGAAACTTGGGAAACTTTTTACAACCAGTATCTCTGATAAAAGTCTCATTTCAAAACATATAGATAACTGAGTCCAATTTATAATAATACGAGTCATTCCTCAATTGATAAATGACCAAAGTATATGAATAGGAAGTTTTCAGAGGAAGAAGTTGAAACTCTCTATAGTCATATGAAAAAATGTTCTAAATCAGTATTGGTTAGATAAATGCAAATCAAAACAACTCAGTCAAAACATCACACCTATCAGATTGGCTAACATAACAAAACATAAAAATGATAAATATTGGAAATGTGGGGTAATTGGAACGCTAATTCTTTGTTGGTAGAGCTGTGAACTTATCCAACCATTCTAGAGAGCAATTTGGAACTATGCCCAAAGGCCTATAAAACTGCATGCATACCATTTGACCCAGCAATGCCAATTCTAGGTCTATATCCTAAAGAGATCATACAAATGGCAAAAGGACCCACATATACAAAAATATTTATAGAAACTTTTTTTTGTGGTGGCAAAGAATTGGAAATTGAAGGGATGCCCGTCAATTGGGGAATGACTGAACAAATTGTGGTATATGATTGTAATGGAATACTCTTGTGCTATAAGAAATGATGAGCAGCCAAACTTCAGAAAAACCTGGAAAGACGTATATGAATTGATTCTGAGTGAAATGAGCAGAATCAGGAGAACACTGTAAACAGTAACAGCCACTCTGTGCAATGACTGCCCATGATAGATTCAGCTCTTCTTAGCAATGCAAGGATCTAAGACAACTCCAGAAGGCTAATGATGGAAAATGCCATCTATAACCAGAGAAAGCACTGTGGCATCTGAATGCAGACAGAAACATACTATTTATTCTCCTTTTCTTTTATTGTCTTGTTTCATTTCTTCTTTCTCATCGTTCCTCCCTTCAGTTCTAATTCTTGTTTACATCATGACTAATGTGAAAATGTGTTTAATATGAGTATATAAGTAGAGACTGTATCAGATTGCATGCCATCTTGGGGAGGGGGGAGGAGAAGTTTGGAGAGAAAATTCAAAACTCAAAAGGTTATAGAAGTAAATATTGAAAACTAAAAATATATAAATTAATTATATATTTTAAAAAAGAGAGAAGGAAAGAGGTTATTTCAGGCAGAAGCACATCCTTAATAAAAGGATGGTGGCTGGAAAGATTGTCCTGTGTTCAGAGGTCTCTGAGTAGATCAGTTGGAATAGTGAAGAAGCTTTATATAGTTGCAGCTGAGTTCTCAAAACAGAATCACCAGCAAGGGCCATAATAATTACTCATTCAGTTTTCCACTCTGACTTCTTTTAGCCCAGGGCAGGGTGCAGAGTAATGGGAAGGGAGACTAAATTAAGTACCCCTTCAAAAACAGAAGAAGACAGCAATAGCAATTATCACAGGCTTTTGGATTGTGAGATATCTCCACTTTCCCCTATGCCTTTCTTTCACTATTTCACAACACTTGTATGAGGAATGGGGAGATTTATCAGACAGTCAAACTCTTGAATTATGATCTCTCTGCTGCAGCTGCAGAGCCCCAATAGATCACCAAGCCCAGGCTGTTTGGGTTTCCAGAAAGCTCTTTACCCTGGATGTATGGTAGAGAATATTTTTCCTAACAAGACACTTCATGAATTTTTTTTTACCATCCCATGACTTGAAGACATTTCTTCCTCACCAACCCCACAATTAGCAGGAATCGTACAGTCTTTGGGGGAAAGTACAGACATGGTTTAGAGTGGATGTCTATGTTATCTAGATAAACAGTTTGGCCAGGTACGTGGTATGACTGGGACAGAACAGACAGGGTTCTCCAGAACCCAAATATTGTTCTATATTTCTATTTGTTCCCTCACTGGGAATTTCACATTATCCATTCTTTGAGTTAAGAAGTGAAGACTTTGGGGTTTTGTCAGCTAGCTTGAGTTAATAAATAGCTAGGTGATTTAATGAATAGAGTGGCAGGCTTGGAATCCTGCACATTTGAGTTCACACCTTGTCTTATACAAATACCATCTGTGTGATCCTAGGCAAATCACTTACCATATTTCCTTTTGGTTTTAAAGCCAATTTGGTTAGATAGTCAAAGTTCCAGGAGAAAAAAAAAACACATACTTGCCTCTTTGGGGCTGTATGCCATTTCTGGTCAAGGTCTATCTTTCCTATATTTTAAGTCTCAGTTTCTTCCCCTATAAAATGAGGAGGTTGGAGTCAATGGTTTATAAAATTCCTTCCAGTTCCAAATATAGCCTGTGACTCTTATTCAAGAGAAATGATGCAGCTTAAGGGGAGGTAATAAGCCCCTGTTACCAATTATTCATGCATTATATATTAAGAACATTATAACAGTTAGGTGGGGCCATGGATAGAGTGCTAGCCCTGGAGTCAGAAGACTCATCTTACTGAGTTCATATATAGCCTTAGGCACTTACTAACCATGTAGCCCCCGGCAAGTCTCTTAACCCTGTTTGTCTCAGTTTCCGCAACTGTAAAATGAAATGGAGAAGGAAAGGGCAAACTCCTATAGGATCTTTGCCAAGAAAACCCCAAATGGGGTCATGAAGAGGTGGACATGATTGAAACAACACAACAAAAACCAATTTACCAATCTAAAGACTCAGACAAAATAATTCTTTATCCCTTCCCAGCCTCAGTTCAACTCAGCACAGGAGGTCTAGGGGGAAAAGAGGCAAGAGGAGGTTATCTGAATGGGTTCAGGGAGCAGCTTTCAGTTGTTAGCAGGGCATGACTGTATTGATATAAACTGACCAGTTATTTTAAAAGGGGGCAGTATCCTGTAACACCTTCTACACTGCTATCAGAAATGGGAAAGCAGAGAATGGATTATTTTGGGGTTTTACCCACAGGGAAAAATGAGAAGCAAGATAAAGAGATTCTAGATGGTGGGAAATAGGACTAAAAGAGAGAAGGGGCAGAAAACCTGATTTCTGATGCCATTTTTGGAGCTCAATCTAAGCATAACAATTGGTTCTATCCAAAAATAAGAATGAGCTGACCCATCACAATTATGTCTTTTTCCTCCTGCACCCTCCATCACTACAAGTATTTACTGAAATGTTGGTTATCCATTTGATAGAACATGGTAGGGATTCCTCATAGGGAGGGGGTAATGGTGGTGAACACGATGTAGTATAAGATCTTTCCTTCCAACTCTTCAGTTTTGTGGGAATATAACTTCCATCTCTAAAATGTTCTAATTTTATAATCTTGCAATTGGGAAAACTCTCGAGATGAGGGGGAAAACATTAGAACTCATAATCTACCATTTTCATTTATGAGAGGGAAACTGAGGCATAGGGCAGCTATATGACTTTTCCTATATCAAATTAGCTAGTATTACTAATTACTATTAGTTAGGAGAGCAGATTCTGCAGTTCTTTGTTGCCCCTTTTTGCAATAATAGGTTATTTCCTCTACTATTTCAGAGTATCATAGACGAAGGGACTTCAGTGGTCATCTAATTCATTCATTTCCAGTTGGAAACTGAGGTTTAGAGACAGAAAGTGACTTGCCTAGTGTTACCCAACTAAGAAGTGTCTGAAGCAGAATTTGAAACCGTGCCTTTCCAGATCCAAGGGTAGTAATGCAAGCACTCCACTGGGTTGCTTCAAGTGACTTTGCACTAATTATCTCCTAATTAATCTCCTATTTTACATGATTTATATTCATTATTCTTGTCATTCCCTCAAAGATTATGAGTTCCTCAAGAGTGGTCACCACTTTTATAGCCTTCACAAGGCTGAGCACACAGTGAAAGAGATAGGATAAGGCATGTGTGATCCCTGGGTAAGATTAGGCAACCATCCACAGGTGTTTGCATCCATTGGAAGCCCCAATGAGGTGCTATTGTAACCCATAAACTATTTGACCTCTCTGAACCTCAGTTATTCATCTATGAAATGAGGGTTGCACCAGGTGAATTCTTCAGTTACTATGTCATGACAAATATTTAAATAGCATAGTAAATGTTATTAAATATGTAAATGGAAATTCACACTTCGCCAATGAAGAAACTGAGCTTCATATAGGCATAACAACTTACCCATGGCCACCTAGGTATTTCATTCTAGAACTAGGATTCCAAGCCAAAGCATTCTGATTCCAGAATTCTTTCCACTGTATATTAGAGTGTTGATAAAGAATAACTAAGTGTTTTTACTTAGAATATTGAAGTTTTCTCAGCATAAATGCTGGAGAAATAAAGATGAAAAATAGTCATTTGGGGAAATTATGTTATCTGGCCTTAAACATCACAAGGTGAAAATATACTTGTCAACCTCATTTAGGCATATGGGATGTACAGAAATTAATTTTAATACAAAGTAGTGGGAGCCATCCAATGTTCATGCCTGATGTCAGCAGCAAATTCATTATCCCCAAAGCATTCTAATTTGGGTTGAGATAGGTGACTTTTCCTCCCATCTCGCTGGCTAAGAGGTAGCTTGATGTATTGCTTGAGAGTCTGTCTTTGAATTAGGAAGCTTTGGGAATGAAGTCTGCCTCTTCCCTCCCTGGTCTGTTCACCTCCACATTAGCTGTGTTGGTTCACTGAGAATGACTCCATCTTGAGGCTGATAATTGCTTAGTCCTTGGCCACAATCAACATTTCATCAGAAATCCCAGCCATGATGCACACTTCCTCCCAGCTCCCTCTAAAGTCAGTTTCAATGGTAGGATTGAACCTCTGGTTTATCTTCTTTATTATCTAAACCTTGTGAATTTCTGTAAAAATACCTGAGGTCATGGCTTTTATTTATTATTTTTATGGGTCCTTTCTTGAATTTAGTCCTCCAAAAATTCTTAGGTACATATGCTACTATTCTCTTTCTACATTTCATTTTTCTTAGATTAATCTTCATAGCCACATAAGTGGAGTTTTCTCTCTTCTTTTTAAGTTGAAAGTAAATGTGATCCTATTTCAAGGCTCTAGGAAAATGAGGTAGTCTGACTTAGGAAATAGAGAGCCAGAAATACCTGAATTCAAGGCAGCTTCTGACACATATTGACACCTTTGCCAATGGACAAATCACTTAACCACCCTGTGCCCCCAGGCAATTCTTTGGAACCTTTTCCCCCCCTTGTGGCATGGTCTTCTTTCACACTCTAGTGACCCCTTATCAGAATGTTTTTATGTGCATATGATAAAATATACAAGATTCAAATAGAAACCAATTATTTTGAAATAGTTATAAAAATATTAAATAAATAGGAAATGTCATGAAACCCAGGTGAACAACTCTAGGTAAAAGATTATCAATTTCAGAGAAGGTATCAACTTAGTTTTGTCAATTCTTTATGCTAGTAAAAAAGCACATATCTAGTCTTTATTCCCATCTACCTTAGCATATTGTGAGAGTAATTTTCTTCTTTCCTTTTTGTTTTAAAGCCAATTTGGTTAGATACTCAAATTTCCAGGAAAATAAACATATACTCGACCCTTTGGGGATGTTTGTCATTTCTGGTCAAGATCTATCATTCCTATATTTTAAGTCATGATTTGAAAAGTCAAATCTCATTTTTGTCCATCTACTTCTTAATCAGCTTTTCCATTCCAAATCTGTCTTCCCCTTCTTAAATTCTTGTCTTAAACTGGCAGTAGAAAAATACTACCTGTGCCCCTAAAGTCTTCAAATTCTTATCCAAGACTTTCACAAAGAAACTTTTTAGGTTCCTTCCTTAAGTAGCATTTGTACCCAGGTGAATGACCATAAATAGAAACTGATCATTTGGGAATGTTGGGAGGTTCTCCCACATGTCCTGGATGTGAGATAGCCTTCCTCTATTGTCATTATTGAGATAAATAGCAAGAACCAATTATTATCCGTCCTCTCTTCTCCCCTTAACTTCACAGGAAGTTTTGTCCTCTGATGTCCCTTGTGCACTTCCATCCTTATTCCTTGGAGGCTGAGCAGATTCTACTTTCTCAGACTGTTCACCTCTTTCTTTTAGAGGACTATCTTATCTGTTTCTCAGCTTCCAGTTTTCATTATTCTTCTGTCTCTTCTCTGTTTTACATTCTTCTATTCTTCAATATATTTATAGTTGTCAATATTCTTGATTTCTAAAAATCCTTTTCCTCATTGGTTTTTACATTGAAGTCCTTTTTTTTCCTGTTTAAAAAAAGTAACTAATGTATTCTCTTTTATATTCTCTGAGAATGGACAGATGTTCTTTAAATCCTTTATCTCCTTTTCTAGGAGTAAAACAAGCCTGTACTTTGAGCACAAATAATAGTACCTTGACCATTTTAGAAATACAAATATTATACATGAAGAAATTAATTCACCGTGCTATCCATATTTTAGGTAAGAGAGATCCCCCAGTCCTTTGGCATTCTGGTTATTTGCTGTGGCTTTGCATGTGTAATGATTCTGGCATCCTATGAAATGGTGATTGACTTGTAGAATTGTAAAACTATGGGTGGGGGTAGCACCTGATGGTTCATCTAGCCTGAATCTCTTATTTTAAAAATGAAGAACATATGGAACAGAGGGAGCTAGAATTCCTTGTCTAGTGGGGTATCTCTTTGAGCAAGACTTTGGTGAGTGAAGATGGCACCAACTTTGTGATATTATTTGTATAAGGAACTGCTGTTGGGAAAACTCCCTTTACCAATATAGTTTGATATGCACATTCAACTGACAATGTACATTGGTACACCTCCTGTGCAGCTTTTTTTTCCTTTTTTTGGGGGGAAGGGAGAAGGCTGGGCAATTGGGGTTAAATGACTTGCCCAAGGTCACATGGCTAGTAAGTGTTAAGTGTCTGAGGCTGGATTTGAACTCAGGTCCTCCTTGACCCCTTGAATAGAGCCAGTGCTCTATTTGCTGTATCATCTAGCTGCCCCTCCTTTGAAACTTATAATCTTAGAAAGTTGCCTGGGACCCTGAGACTTGGTACTTGAAACCAGGTTTCCTAGTTCTGAGATTATCTCCATATCCACCAAGAAAAACTACCCTTTTTTCCTGGAGTACAGATAAATGATGTAGACTCAAGATCCTGGCACAAAAGGGCAGATTTGAACTATGGGGCCACTGACATTTAACGTGAAGAAATCCATAACTGGAATATGACTGAAAGAAGACACCTTATCGAAAAGGAATATGTTAAGTAAAATGTTAAGGGAAGAATAGCATTGTATACAAAGAAAATGTATATATTTGGGGAAATCCAACTATCAGTGGAAAATAGGGAAAGAACATTTGAATGAAGATCAAAGGGGGTTCAAATAGTATTCTTATTGTTTATACTACAGATCACCTGGATAGAAAGAATACATTGATGAGGCATTTGGGGAAAAAAGGAATAAGCTTGACATAGAAACATAACAGTAAGGGTAGGGGTCTTTATTTACTCAATGTCTCCAGGATCACTCTTAGTCCAGAGCAAACTACTAACAATTTCTTACTGATTTGATGATAACATTTTCTTTCAAAAGGTGGGGTAACTAACATCGGTACTTTTAAATCCAAATCTGATTTTTACTGATAGGAAGTGGTTGAGATAGAAAATAATGGTACTTTCAGAGTGAGGGCAGCGATGTCTCTTTGTTAGAATTTGTGATTGAGAAGGAGAGAAAACTTGGGCTTATTTTGATATGCAGCCTAGATTTTAGAAGAGTAGATCTCAAGAAGGTCAATTTCAATTCTGTAGGGGAAATTCAGTCCACAGGTATGGAAATCTCTCAAAGAAAATATGCTGAAGGCACAAAAATGGAACAATTATTTTTAATAATATTTCCCAATTTTATGTAAACACAATTTTAAACTTCATTAAAAAATGAGTTCCAAATTCTCTTCCTCCTTTCTTCCTTTCCCCCTGCCTGAAACAGTAAGCAATTTCATGTAGGTTGTACATGTGCAATCATGCAAAACATACTTTCATATTAGTCATGTCGTAAAAGAAAACACAGCAAAAACATTAAAAAAAATAAAGTGAGAAATAATATGCTTGGATCTACATTCAGACTCCGTTCTTTCTCTGGCAGTGGCTATAAAAAACAGAACAACTCTGATGAAAAGGAAAAAGGGAGGATTTTTGTAAAGAGAACAAGGTGGACATATAGGAAACTCATTATAAATCATCTTAAATTTTAAAAGGTGTGTACAAAGTGTGAAAGGGTGAGCAGGTAATGGAAGAATAGGGACTAGACCTGTGAATTCCCTGATGACTGATAATGGTTTAACAGATCAGCTCACCCAGTTAAAGTGGGAATGTCCTAAGTGGTCTTCAGCATAAGGAGCTCAGAGTTAGGGAAATCCCCTCTACCAAGGCTTCCTGGGACCTTCTCTGCCCCTGAAAGTCTTAGATAATTGCTTGGATCACTGAAAAGTTAAGGAAGTCCTCCAGGACCATTAAGACAAGATTTGTTAAAGGTAGAATTTAACCCTAGGATGAGTACTAAAGTATAATGTAGTCCTGTCAGAACAGTGCCAGGATTCTCAAAGATTGTAATGAACAAACGTTGGTAAAGAAAGTTAAGGAAAACAAAAATCAGGTTAAAAACCATTTGTGGGGGAAGACAGGAGACCTCAGTTAAAGTGCCACCTAAATGCCCCAATTAAAGTGAAGTATGACAGGTTAATAAATACAAGGTAATCTGAGGAGAGAGAGAAGGCAGGGCAAGTGGGGTTAAGTGACTTGCCCAAGGTGACACATCTAGTAAATGTTAAGTGTATGAGTCCAGATTTGAACTCAGGTCCTCCTGCCTCCAGGGCCGGTGCCACTGGCTGTGCCACCTAACTGCCCCAATTAAAGTGAAGTATGACAGATTAGTAAATATAAGGCAATCTGAGGAGGGAGAGGCTATAAATAATGGGGGAGATAAGATGAAGTTTCACAAAAAGGGTGACATCTGAACTCAGTCTTGAAAGAAGAAAATTCTGAAAGTAATAAATGAAAAGAAAATGTCTTTCTTTGAGGGAAACTGCAGTAAAGAGATAGAATGAAAGTTTAAGGAGAAACTAACTAGTGGACCATAGATTTTAGAGAATATAAAAGTTTATGGTTGGGCTAAAGTAGCTTTGTAAAGAGGATTAACATGAAAAATGCTAGAAAGATAAGTAATCGTGAGCTAGATTCTTGAGGAACTAGTTTCCAGCTGATGAGTCTCTCTTTTATTCTGGCACATTGGAGAGCTGTTAAGTATTTTTGGGTAACATAACAACATGGGAAGACCTATTTGTTGGGAAAAAAATGACACCTATATAAGGAATGGAATAGAGAAAATTAAGGCATGAAAAACCACTTGGGCCTTTCATATATTAAGGAAGTGAGGTGATCTATTAAAGCATTATCAGTCATCAGCATTTGAACTCCAATTAATTTATCAAATTAGGCCTTAAGCAAAAAAGATACAGTCCAGTTAAGTGTGTATAAGACAGGTGGTCCCAAAAATCTGGATTAGGCCAACTGGCCGGGTGGAGGAGGGATATATGGTAGGTTTCTTGAGAAGCAAGGGACTTCCTACAAACAGTTTCTGGGTGACTGTTAACTAGGATAGTTAACAGTAGCTATTTCATGTCTGTCTTTGAATCCACAGAATCTAGTCCAGAGCCTGGCATATAATAAGTGCTTAAAAATACTTGGTGATCGATGAATGAATGAATGTATGGATACTGATGGTAGTGGGCAGGAAAGAAAGGGTGATAACAGTGTTCTTTCACTTCACCTAGCCAATTCCCTGTTATCATTTAAACAGCACTGGAAAGACACCTTTTCCATGAATTCTTTCCTGATTCATAATAAGAAATGATCTCTTCCTTCTCTATCCTTCCAAAACCCACCAGGCTTTTTCTAGGTACTCATGCCCAACCTTATTTTGTAAAAATTATTTGTGTGTGTGCGTGTGTGTGTGTGCATGTGTGTGTGTGCGTGTGTGTGTGTGTGTATATGTCTTATGTCTGTAACATCCCCTCTGTGAACACTCCTCAAACTTCCATTACTACTGACTGATTCTCAGGGTGCAATGACTTAATCTTTCAGGATTCTGTGAGTAACTCAGAAGAATTTAGGAGTTTCCAGTATATAATTATTTGCAAGCCCTATCTGCTGTGTTCTTCATTATCAATTAACCAGTATATCTCTATTAACTTCTAAAAAAGATATTTAGCAAGAGAGTATAGCAAGAACAAAAATAATTTCTTCTCCCCTGTCCCCATAGTAAAATTGATTCTCCCCTTGCATACACAAAGCCTCTATATAGAGCAAACTTCCCTTTTAAAATAAAGGCAATTATACATGTGTGACCAAAGAATACTTTGTAATTTCTAGCCCCAGAAATCCTTTCCCCTCTTAATGGAATCCTCATGAGGTTTCCTCTTATCTACAGCTTGCTCTTAGGCTCTGAAGATTAGTACCTTTCTAAAAATCCATAGCTAACACTTCTCTCTTCTGCTTCAGTAAACTCTGCTACTGACTCTAGTTGCTAGTGAGAACTCTGATAGGCAAACAACTCTTGGAATATTCTTTCATCTAAGATCAGGAAAAAGACAAAAGAAATGAAGGCATTAAGTTTTTATGGACACACATGGCCAAGTGGGAGAGGTACTTTGTCTCATATCTAGGTGTTCATGGTACTTGTGCGTCACATCCAAGAAGGGAAAGAGTCAAAAAAGAGACAAAGGGTTCCATGCTATCCTTTCTGTATTCAAGCACAGTTTCAGCTCAACACCTCCCAAGTCACCAATCCTTCTGACCCCATAGTCAACTAGGAAATTGTTTATTATTAAATAGTCCAAGTACCTCAGTCATGTAAATGTAAAGTCTGTAAAGTTCTGGCTATTGAATGGAAAAAAAGGCCGGGAATATCTGTGCATATCCTAAGAACTGGTTCCTAACTGACCAATACCTTCATTATTCCTCCCACTTCTAGACTGTAAGCTCCTCGTGTTCAGAGACTATATTGTTTTTATGTGTCCAATAGTATGGCATGCAGACTTTTACATGGAACAGATGGAAATATTTATCATAAGTTCATTGGATGATTGATTAAGTGCAGTAAGGGACCTTATAGGCCATGCAATTCAGCACAATATTTTGACAATAAACAAATTTAGGCTCAGAGAGGGAAGTCAATTGTCCAAGGTCGTATCACTAGTTAGCTTGAGAGCTACAATTTGGATAGAGGTCTTCTTATTGAAAGTTCAACAAATGTTTCTTGAACTTAAATAGACAAAACCATTAAAACAGTATATACATTGGTCAGAGCATTGTAAATATGAAAGAAAAAGACAAGAATAAAACAATCAAAACAGAATGAAAGATCAAGGTTGGCCCCAAAGAAGAGAGGTTAGAAGGCACATGATCCTTCTTTGGAGAAGGGAAGGATTGTAGGTGTGGAACACTCTATATAACATCAGGATTTTTGCGGAACTGTTTTTCACCCTCTTTTATTGCCTATTATAATGGATGTCTTGTTAGGAGGGGGAAGGGAGAAGAATACATTTAGAAATGTAGGTGATAGAAAGCCAAGATATAGCAATGAAAGTTATATTTGAAAGTGTTACTTTTAAACGAATTTTTAAAAGCTACTTCATAATTTTAACCAAGTTTCAACGGTTCATTGAAGAAATAGGACCCAAAATGGCAAATGAGAACCCAGGAAAGAATGCAGTCATAGATCTAGTGACCATTTTAGAGGAGGTGGAGGATCAGGGGTCTCTGGATGTATAATTTAATCAGTATAGAAAATTCCTGGTATATGAATCATCAATCAATCAATCCATATTTATCAAGTGCCTAATATTTCAGGCACTGTGTTAAGTATCAGGAATACAAAAAGAGGCAAAAGACAGTCCTTGCCATCAAGGAGCGGATGATCTTAAGCGGGAGACAACATGTGAATAGATATAGACAAACAATCTATATGCAGGATAAAAAGGAAATCATTGACAGAGGGACGGCACTAGGAATAAGGCTGGTTGAGAAAGGCTTCCTGTGAAAACGAGCTTATCACTGGGAATGAAAGGAAGCCAGAGAGGTCACGAGGCAGAGTCAAGGAGGGAGAGTATTCCAGGCATGGAGGACAGACAAAGAAAATACTCGGAGCCAAGAGATGGTGTGTCTTCTTTGTGGAACAGCCTGAAGGCCAGCGTCACTGGATGGAAGAATATGTGGTGAGGAATAAGATATAAAAGACTGGAAAGGGAGGTGGGGACTAGGCTATCAAGGGCTTTGAATGGCTCATTTTGTGTGTGAGTCTAGAGGAAATAGGGAGCTGCTAGAGTTTATTGAGTAGGAGGTGATATGGTTGGGCCAGCACTTTAGGAAAATCACTGGTGGCTGAATGGGGACTGGCCTAGAGTGGGAGGGTGAAGTTAAAGCATACAGACCCAGTGGTAGCCATTGCCATAGTTCAGGTAGGAGGTGATGAGGGTCTATACCAAGGTGATAGGAGTGTCAGAGGAGAGAAGAGGGCATATACAAGAGATGGTTCAGAGATGAAGTCCACAGGCTTGGCAACAGGATGAAAGATCATGAAGCGTCAAAGATGCATCCTGGATTGTGAGCCTGAGGGCCTGGAAGGGTGGTGGTATCCTCTACAATCAAAGGGAAAGTAGAGAGGGGAGGGTTTAGAGGGGGAGATGATGGAAAGCTCTGCTTTGGACAGTTGAATTGAAGATGTCTATTGGACATCCAGTTTGAGACATTTGAAAGGCAGTTAGAGATGTGACATTGGAAGTGAGCAGAGTTGGGGGTTGGATGGGTAGATAAGAGCTCCCTTCACAAGGTGGCTCTTTCTTTTGTAACTATGGTATCAGAGGCTTATAGGTATAAGGTTCAATGACTTGCCTCAGCTAGTAAGTATCAGAAGTGAGATTTAAACCTAGGTCTTTCTACCATCAACCCCAACAGTCTGTCCAATATTCGTTGCTTTCTCTTTGCTGGGCCATCTCCAGTCATCTTGATCTATATGTGGCCACTGAACCCAGATGACTCTGGAGAAGAAAGTGAGACTAGCAACTTCGCACACCCCTTCCTCACTCAAATTCAATTCACTTGCAAGTCATGGCAGCATCTTCTTGATGTCATGGTCCTCTGAGAACAAAGGATCAACCACAACCACCCAACTTCCTCTCCAATGAATCCGGTGAGTCAGAGAGCTAGGTAATTATCATATGGTATGCTGTATAATGACTTGGCTTTAGAAACAGAGAACCTAGATTCGAATTCTGCCCTCACTCCTTGTGTGCAAGTAATTTCACTTTTCTGAGCCTGTTTCTCTGTTTGTAAAATGAGGGGGTAGTACTAGGTGAATTCTGTTTCCTTAAGCTCTGAATCTATGCTCCTTTCATCAAGCCTGGTTCGCCCCTCCCTTATTTTACATCTGAGAAATCTGAGGCCCAGAAGACTTTTGAGAAGAACAGAGTCTACTACTCTCACCTCTGTATAGCTCTTCTCCAAATACTCAGTATGGGCAGACATAACATTTCGGTCTTTTCTGCCTCTGTTCTCCCATGCACCAAATAAGCATCTCCAACCTGCTCCAATTACTCTTCCGAGAAGAGGGGAGAGCGAGCCGCACAAAATCAGAGAGGGTTATCCAGTACTGTGAGCCCTTCCAGAGAGAAGTGCTAATCAGTCTGAGTAGTGATGCTTATGATATTCATAAAGGGTGGGTGAGAATGTACCTGGCTATCCAACTCAGCAGATGGTGGGCGCCATAACCCTCAGTCCTAAGTCTTTCTTTGAACACCCATGGTAAGCATCTGTTTCTATGAGCCTGAAATGCTAACTCACCCACATTGCACATAAGAAAAACAGATTGCTACATAAGCTATTAAAAGTGAGATCTCATCACATTTGGAATGAATGGAACAGATGAGTTCGACTCATTGCTGAGAATGAGAACTTGAGATTTCCTTGGTTTGATTGGCCATGTGGGCGGCACCTTCAGGATCTTTCTACTTACAACCTCAGGGAATAGGTAACTCAGTGTTAGGCCAGTGCCTAGGCCTACTCATCAATGTGTGGATACGTTTAGAGAATACTAAAAAGGAAGGGATTTGAGAACATGAAATGTGAGAACAGGGAGGAACCTTAGAACACATGATGTCATAGCTGGGAGGGACTATAGACATGGAATATTAGATTGGCAAGGGACCTTAGAAAAGGTCAGAATTGGAAAAGACTTGAGAATATATCACTTAAGAAATGAGAGGGCCCTTAGAAGATGGAATGTCAGAGTTGGAAAGGATTTTAAAACCTAAAATATCTGAATTGGGAGGGTCCTTATAATGGGGAAGGTCAGAGCTGGGAGGGGCCTGAGAACAGGGAATGTCAGAGCTGGGAGAGCCCTTAGAACAGGGGATGTCAGAGCTGGGAGGGGTCTTAGAACAGGGGATGTCAGGGCTGGAAGGGTCCTGAAAACAGGGAAGGTCAGAGCTGGGAGGGGCCTTAGAACAGGGGATGTCAGAGCTGGGAAGGGTCTTAGAACAGGGGATGTTAGAAGAAAAAGGACCTTTGAGACTATGTGGGATAATCTAGTCACTTCAATGGTAACAGACTGAGGCCAAGAGCAGAAGACCTTTCTTGAGGTTGTGCATGGTCAGTGTTCTAGGTGGAACTCCAGTCCATTTTCCCTGACTCCTGACATATTACCCAGTTACTCTGATGTTGGAATTGGCTGCATCCATACATCATCTGCTCAAATGAGTTCCTTGAGTACAAGGGCCATCCCTTGCCCTTCGCTTTGCCCACAGTATGCAGGACCTCCTCCTCTTTCAAATTTGCCAGAATCTTTCAGCAGTTGGAGGACCAAGGATGTGGAACTGGGAGCTAAAAGAAAATTACTTTTTATCCCAGGTTTCCTGCTGAACTGCCAGCTGACCTTGGGCAAATCATTTGAAGTCTGCAAGCTTCCTAATCCTGAAGCTTTCACCTTTACAATGAAGTGTATAATCTGTGTAACAATACTGATAATGGATACAGGAAAGAATGTGCTGACATTTTCACAGGCAGAATGATGTCTAAGGAGCTGAATAGCCAGGGAGTAGGGTTTGGTGGAGAGAACACTGTCTCTGGACTCTGATAACCTGGGTTCAAATCCTTCTTCTGCCACTCACTCCCTGTGTGACCTTGTGCAGGTCACTTAACAAACTCCCCCAGCCTGTGTCCTCCTTCATAGACTGAAAGGTTTGAACTTGATGACTTTTTAAATCTATTCTGACTCTTGATCTATGATCCTGTGACTTGTGGAACTACTTCCTTCCTCTAGGCTTTGGTTTTTGTTCATTCGTAAAAAGAAGGTTTGGGACTTGATGGGTCCAGAATTGCAGCAAAGGTTGAACTACGTGGTCTCTGAGGCCTCTTCCAGTGCTAGAGCTATGATCCTGCGATCATTCCAACCCCTGGATAGCAAATTTTTTTCTTTCTTTTTTTTTTTTTTTTGCTTTTCAAATTGGGGAGGGCAGAGCAGTTGGGGTTAAGTAACTTGCCCAAGGTCACACAGCTTGTAAGTGTTAAGTGTCTGAGGCTGGATTTGAACTCAGGTTCTCCTGACTCCTGGGGTGGTTCTCTATTCACTGCACCACCTAGCTGCCCCTGGATAGAAAATTCTTAAGAGAGAGTATGATGATATTGAAAGGACACTGGCCTGGGGGCAGAAAAGCTTGTCTTATATATAATTCTGGCACTCCCTCTGTGACCTAGATTAAGTCACTTGAATTCTCTGAACCTCAATTTTCTCATCTGTCAGGTGAAGGGGTTGGACAGATAATTTTAAGTTTCTTTCCAGTCTTTGTATTTCATGGTTCTAAAGGAATCATTAGAAATCAGCCTCCTGCCTGAGCTGATCACTGCCACAGCTTCAGATCTGGAGGGAGTCCGGGAAGCCATCTAGAGCATTTTTATTTTTGACTTCCATTCTGTTACAACAATTGACGTTTTTATACTTGGGGCAATATAATGACCCCAGATGGTCCACAGCCCCTCATGGTTCTCTTCTCTTCTGTTTTAGGGAGTTTATACTTCAGAAGAAAAGTTAGAAATGCAATCCCTTGTGCCTGACGTTTAGATGGATGTTTGGCTCTCTACTTTAATGCATCGATATCTGTTGTTGTTGAGCTGTTTCAGTCATGTTCAATTGGGTTTTCTTGGCAAAGGTACTTGTCATTGTTTGCCATTCCCTTCTCTGGCTCGTTTTTTTTAAAAATTTTATTTTAATTTTTTTCTGCCTTTTTGGAGGGCATTTGGGGTTAAGTAACTTGCCCAATGTGTGTGTGTGTGTGTGTGTGTGTGTGTGTGTGTGTGTGTGTTAAGTGTCTGGGGCTGGAACCGAACTCAGGTCCTCCTGACTCTGGGGTCAACGCTTTACTCACTGTACCACCTAGCTGCCCCCTGGCTCATTTTTAAAGATGAAGAAACTGAGGCAAGCAGGGTTAAATGAACTTTGCTCCCCTCATGGAATGATGATCATCTATTTTTATATCTTGTACTGTTGTAAGGTATGTCCTTTATCTTTTCTGTTAGATGGAAAGGGTCACAAAGACTTATCTTTATCTCCCCCAGTCCTAGAAGAACAGGTACTTAAATGTTCCTTGACTGGTGTGTTTAGGAGATACAGGGATAAGGCAGGACTAACTGCAGAAGGTGCATTTTGAAGACTAGAGACAGGCAAGACAGGATAGATTATGTTGAATCAGATTGTGCCTGTACATAGTATGGAATAAGGCAGAGGGACTGGACCGAGAGTCAAGAAGAACTCTGTAGAAATGCTACCTTGGAGACCTACTAGCTGCATGACCCTGGGCAAGTCACTTAACTTCTCTTGGCCTCAGCTTTACCTTTTAATCTGCTGGATGCTCCAGAAGGCAAACAATACTGCCTTCAGGCTTCCCTCCCTCAGCAGCCTTCTCCCCAGCCCAGCTTCCTTTCTTTGTCTTTGTATTTTGCTTCATGAAAATTAAAATGATGAAAAGGAAGGCAGCCCCCGTGTTCAATTAAGTGGGTTGTTAGGGGGCTCAGGAGGCAAATTAGCAAGTGTGCATTATGACGATAACGTCTACTTAAGCCTGGGAAATGGTTTCTCTGACTCCAGCAAAGGAGCTGGTGGGTGGGAGCTTCACAGTAGCTGGGAAAGGGGTGGGCATCCATTTGGAACATGCCAGTTAGGTGTGTGGTGTGGCGTGGTGGAGAGAGCCCCGCCTCTGGAGTGCTCCGTGCTCCTATGCAGCCGTCTGAGGATGGTCGTGAGCCAATTTCTGGGTCCCGCAGTTGGCACAGGGTTTACCGGGCAGCAGGAACATCATGCACACGTGTCCTAAGTTCCTGATGGGAAACAGGCTTCACCTGGGCTCCTGAGGGGACCAACTCTTTCTCATTCATGTTTTCTAAGCATTTTGATTTCTCATCTTGTTGAAAGCACATCATTTTGTTAGCTTCTGGGTTTTAATCTTCATTCATTTTCTTTCAACTAATGTGTATTTATTTTTATTTTCTCTCCCTCCCCCTTTTGTTTTCAAATATATCCCATCACTTTCTCCTGCCCAGAGACACATATGGGCCACGAAGAATTTTTATACCCACATGTATATGTATATACAGGTCTAGATCCGTAATTATAACTATAGACACACATATAACACTATATAGCTGTAACTATATATATGTATATATTCCCAAATCTCATAGGAATTCTCTGAAAAGAGTGCTTCGTAAACCTGAAAATATCTCTTGAAAATGATGATGATAGCTAGTGTTCATATAGTGCTCACTGTGTGCTAGGTGTTTTACACGCCTTACCTAATTTGATCATCACAACAACCCTTTGAGAAAGGTTTCTCTTTCTCTCCCCATGCCCCCATTCATCTCTCTCTCTCTCTCTCTCTCTCTCTCTCTCTCTCTCTCTCTCT
>NW_027185720.1:10457482-10486210 GCF_028583685.1 Petaurus breviceps papuanus | reverse complement strand
TCTGTCTCTCTCTCTCTCTCTCTCTGTCTCTCTCTCTCTGTCTCTCTCTCTCTCTCTCTCTCTCTCTCTCTCTCTCTCTCTCTCTCTCTCTCTCTCTCTCTCTCTCTCTCTCTCTCTCTCTCTCTCTCTCTCTCTCTCTCTCTCTCTCTCTCCCTCTCTCTCTCTCTCTCTCTCTCTCTCTCTCTCTCTCTCTCTCTCTCTCTCTCTCTCTCTCTCTCTCTCTCTCTCTCTCTCTCTCTCTCTCTCTCTCTCTCTCTCTCTCTCTCTCTCTCTCTCTCTCTCTCTCTCTCTCTCTCTCTCTCTCTCTCTCTCTCTCTCTCTCTCTCTCTCTCTCTCTGTCTCTCTCTCTCTCTCTCTCTCTCTCTCTCTGTCTCTCTGTCTCTCTCTCTTTCTCTCTCTCTTTCTCTCTGTCTCTCTCTCTCTCTCTCTCTTTCCTCTCTCTCCTCTCTGTTTCTCTTTGTCTCTCCCTCTCTCCCTTTCTCCCTCTCCCTCTGTCTCTCTTCCCCTCCCTCCCTCTCTTTCTCTCTGCTTCTATACAAAAACATACAACCATACCCACATTTACATATTATCTATATAGTTATGGACCTATATTTATATATCTAAATTTATCTGTATACTTATATCTAGGCCTAGATATGTAATATATAATATCTCTATCTAGATATTTATCAATATACTTTATCTAGACATCAACCCCTTCCTTTTACATTTAAGGGAACTGAGGCACAGGAAGGTTAAGTGAATTTGCCCAGGTAGGTAAGGTCTAACTTGAACCCAGGCTTTCTTGATTCCACAGCCACTGTCCTCTGCACTGGCTGTGCTGCCTGTCAAGGTGGGACTTGAGGTGAAATTTACCAGGAAACTAGGATCTCTATTTTGCTCTTTGTAATAGGAACCATCATGGAATCATTAATGCTGATGCTGGAAAGGAATCTGGACCATGTAGGATTTGGGATCAAATGACATCAAAGGTCCCTTCTTAGTTAAAAAAAAATCTTATGCTTACATAAGACTTTAATGTAGATAATGGTAATTACTTTGCAGAATGGATTAAAGCAGCAGTTTGGTCTCTAGCTTCCCATATTCTGTTCTTTGTATTTGCTTATAAGGTAATACATCCATGATCTTATCTTTGTGGATATTGCTTCACACATTCACACCATAATCCATATTCTCCTTATTCTGTGCTCATTTTGTCCAATTTATCCAAAGATCCTGCACAGAGAAAAAAAAACAATTTGCTACCAGTACCTTAAAATGAAAGATTTCATCAATTTTGTCACAAATTCACAAAAACATAGATTCTAGGAATTGGAAGGAGCCTCAGTGAATGTGCAGTCCAGTTCAGACATAACTTGAAGACTGCCAAGGAGGGAGAACCCACCACTTATCTATGCAAGCCCTTCCACTTTGGGGGTAATTCTGACCAGTAGGAAGATGTTTCCTTGTTTTCCTAGTATTGAGTTTAAAGTTATCACTTTGCGAATTCCAATGCATTTCTCCTGGTTCTGCCATCTGAAGCTGAGCAGAGTGTGTCTTACCTCTCATCTATGAGAAATCTTTTCAGCTGCCCTGTTTTTTTCTTCTCTAGATTTCTCCTAGAGAATGTTTCCTAATAGTTGTGGCATAAATGTGTCATGTTTGAAAGGCATTTGTTAATAATACCCAACATGTGATCTTATTTTAGCCCATGACTTTTTCATACAGAATGGCCCTATTGAACTCGGAAAGCAATTAAAATCAACTAGTAGGTACTGGAAATGTTGCATGTTAGAGAAATCCCATTGGAAGGCCAGCAAAATATTTAAATCCTCAAAATCAGTAATCTCCTAAACCATAAACTAACAATTTCATACTGTTTAGGAAGTAAGAAAAATTCCTTTTGATTATTATTATTTTACTCTAGCATAAACTACCCAGGTGACAAATCCATCACTTCTCCTTCATGGGTCTCAGTTTCCCTACTTTTAAGTGAGATGCGATTTTTTTAGATCTATCTCAGCTCTAAATTTGAATTCCTGTAACGGAAGCAAAGTGTCACATTTTATACTTATTCATCTTAAATTTCATCTTATTAGATTCAGCCCAATGTTCCAAAACACTGATGTTAAATTCAATTAAACACAGGGGCTGCTAAATTGTACAAAAGGATGCCGCGGGCTGCATGTTGCAGAAGACTAGATATTGTCATTATCTATGTTCTATTTTGTTTTTAGTTATTTTGGTAAACATTTTCTAATTACATTTTAACTTCGTTTAGAACAGACTTGGGAGTGTTGTGGGTAGCTCATAGACTGTGGGTTTGACACTACTGTTCTAGCCTATTGATGTCTTTTTGATTCCCGAACCCTGTCACATGAGGTATCAACTATATCAAGTGTTGTGTCACTGGTCAACTTGATCGGCTTGTCATGAGTGCTTTCAGCAAAGTTTTATAAAAAGCCATTTGATTGTTTATACAAGTCATTGGTATAAATGTGTGATCTTGAATACATTTTTGCACATGTATTCCCTTTGTTTAGGACAGTGCTTGGCAAATGTTGTTCAGGCATTTCAGTCGTGTCTGACTCTTCATGACCCCATTTGGGATTTTCTTGGTAAAGATACTGGAATAGTTCTCCATTTCCTTCTCCAGATCATTTTTCAAATGAGTAAACTGAGGCAAACAGGGTGAAGCAACTTGCCCACTTGCCCAGGGTCACATAGCTAGGAAGTACCTGAGGCTGGATTTGAACTCAGGAAGCTAATTCTTCCTGACTTGAGGCAGGTACACTCTATCCACTGTTACATCTGGCTGCTCCTTGGCAAATAGTGAATGCTTATTAAATACCTTATCAATTAATTTAATTTCAAGCCACCAATGTAAGTTGATTGCATTTCAAGAAGGTTAGAGTCCAATAAACACTGGACCATGACATACTTAAAAGCCTTCACCTGATGTGATCTCGTCTGGGTTGTTTGGGTGGGAAGAAGCTCCAGGTGCATCAGCATACCATCCTGCACTCCCTTCCCTCCTGCCCTGTTTCAGGCTTCCTAGAAGCAGTGGGGTAGATGGTCAAGAAGACTTTGACAAACTGGGCTTCCCACCAAGATGGAAAACCATTAGGCTTTCTCATTTGCCTTGCCACCACATCCTAAAAACCTCAAGGTTCTACCAGTCCCCCTCCATGCCCTCCTGGTCCTTGAGTTCTGCCATCTATTCTGCAGGTACAGCTTAAGCACCCCTGATCCTTGCCATTCATCTCACCACTGTACCTTAGGCCTTCCAGAGATTTCCATCTACCTACAGATGAACTCTTTTCTAGGAAGCTAGATGGCATAATGGATAAAGCACAGGCCTGGGACTAAAAATCATCTTATTTTGAATCCTGCCTTAGGATTAGGGGTAATGTTGTTCTGGTCCAGCCACTTAACCTCTCTAAGCCTCAATTTCCTCATCTGGAAAATGAGCATAATAATAGCCACTACCTGATTGTTACAAGGATTAAATAGGATGACCTAAATAAATCATTTTATCAACCACAAAATTCTATACAAATGCTGACATTATTATTAGTAGTATTAGTCTACCCCAATTAAGATGTGAGTTTTTTAAGAGTAAGAATTGCCTCATTTTTTTCCTATTTTTATCATGAGCACTTAGCACAGCTTGGCATATGGTAAGAGTTGAATAAATTTTTTTCATTCATTTCAATAGAAGAAAAAGCTTTCAGGCAATGGAAGCTGTTTGCCCACATGCCAGGCTTGTGATAGAAAGAGCTCCCTGTTGTTGGAGGGATCCAAGCAGTTTTGTAAAAGTGATCCATCCTTTGGGTAGGGGTTGGATATGATGACCTTTGAGGTCTCTTGCAAACTAACGATTCTATGGAAAGACCCAGATACAGAGGTAGATCCTACAGGCTAGGGAGGATGTGAAGACGCTATTTTAAGAGGCTTGCCAGGAGTATGTATAGCACCTTGGAGAGCCTCCTAGTGCTTTGCATATGTTAGCTAATTAAGGCTGACAACCCCCTTGAGGTGCAGGTAGTTGCTTGCAAGTTATACCCTTCTAGCGATGAAGCCTAGTCTAGGCACGGAGCTCCCATCACCACCAGCCATTGCTAAACAGGTACTTAAGCACCTCTGTTCACCAAAGCCCAAATAACCCATCAGCAATATGTGCTCAAGTTTCTATTATGTTTGAAGGTTTATTAATAGTAATAACAATCATTGGCATTTAGAAAGAACTTTAAAGGTGACAAATCCCCTTCTTCCCAGCAACCCTTTGAGAGAGAGGGGGAAAGCATGATCGCCCTCATTGAGAGGTAGTGACCCAGAGAAGGGAAGGTACTTCCTTGCTAGCAGGTGTCAGAGCTGACGCTTCTGTCAATGAGCCATCACTCCTAATTCTGCCCTTTTTTCTGTTGTCTCCCATAAACCCTCAAATGTTTTTTAAACATCTAACATAGATTCAATCCTATCCTAGGTAGTATTAGAAGCAGTGGATAAAGGAATGCCCTCCACACCAGGAAGACCTGAGTGTGAGTTCTGTTTCTAACATGCCCTGGCTATGTGACTGAGGGTAAGTCACTCCCCTAGTCCAGAGTTCTGGACTGCTCTCTAATATTACAAGCTATAGGCAGGTGCTGATCCACTTTTGTGGAGGTGAAGAGAGTTCCTAGCATGTATTCAATCACAGGTCAAGACCCACTCAGAAGCAAATTCTAGGCATCAAGAGAAAAACAAAGATATGATAAGCATTTTACCATTTAGGAACTTATAGTTCAATTGGAAAAGAAGACTCACCCACAGGGGTGGGGAACTTGTGGCCTCGAGTCCCCATGTAGCCCTCTAAGTCCTCAAGTGTGGCCCTTTGACTGAATCCAAACTTCACAGAAAAATCTGCTTAATAGTAGCATTTGTTCTGTAAAGTATGAATTCAGTCAAAGGGCCACACTTGAGGACTTAGGGGGTCACATAGGGCCTCGAGGCTGCTGGTTCCCCACCCCCACAGAACAGAATGATTTATATAATGATTTCAGACTTCCAAAATGTTCTTTTACAATGACTCCGTGAGGGTAACACTGGAAGAATCACCCTCCACAGTGTAGAGAAGGGGATACTGATGCTCAGAGAGAAGAAATGACTTGTCCCCTGGGAATAATTCCAGCCAATATGTAGTCATTATTCAGTACCTAACAGTACATTTACTTAGGGAAGTTCACAGGAAGGGTGATGCCTAATAGTTGAGGTATAATACTGGAGCTGGTATCCAAGGTTTGGCTGACAGGTGAAGACAAAGAGATGGCCATTCCCATTGGAGGCAGTGGTGTCTGTACTGAGATCAAGATGAGAAGGAGGGGCTTTGCTTCAAGTCCTGCAGGTCTAAAGGCAGATTTTTCTTTCCTTCAGAATCTGCTTCTCCCGATATCCTCAAGACTGTCAGTGGCGCCACCACCAAGGTGCTGCGCTGGAAACTTCAGTTGACTTAAAGTCTTCCATTTCCTTTTCACATTGAGTGGCCATGCCCTGCTAGTTCTCTTTGAAGTATGACTACAAAGTATAACTTACCATTATCACAGCTAGCATCTTAGTTCAAGTCCCTATTATTCCTTTCCTAGACTCTCAATAGTAGCTGGCTAATAAGACTACTTGCCTCTGGTCTCTACAATCCATTCAGCACATGCTCTCAGATTAATCTTCCTAATATAGAAGTCTGCACACATCAGTCTCAAAATCTTTGAGTGATTCCCAATTGTTTCCTGAATCCAGCTCAAAGTCTTTATACTGTCAGGGGCAGCCAGGTAGCACAGTGAGTAAGAGCACCAGCCCCAGAGTCGGGGTGACCTGGGATTGAATCCGGGCTCAGACACTTACCACCACACCCAGAAAGAACTGGCCGTGTAACCTTGACCAAGTTACTTAATCCCAATTGCTTCAAAAAAATCTTTATACTGTCATTCAAAGATGTATTCGGTAGATCTAGAAACCAATAAAAACATTTATTAATCACTTACTATATGCCAGACACTATGTTAAATGTGGGAATAGGAAGACAAAAATGAAACAGCCCAAGTTCTCAAGAAGCTCACATTCCATTGGGGAGAAAACATGGCAATATATTAGTATATACAAAAAATACTAGACAATTTAGAGGGAGGAGGATCAAGCATCTGGGAAGAGCTGTCAACATCTCAAATATAGAGTGTCACTTGCGCTAAGTTTGGAAGGAGATGAAGGATTCTAGAGGGTAGAAATGAAGTTAGTATGCATTACAGGCATGAGGGACAGCCAAAACAAAAGTGTGGAGGTGGGACGTGAACTTCAATGCATGGGGACCAGTAAGAAGAACAGGAAGTAACATATGACAATGCTGGAAGGAAGTCAGGTTGTGTAAAGATTTAGATACCCCACACAGGACATTTTATCATTGGAGCAACTAGTGCTTACTGATCAGGAGAGTGATATAACATGACTTTTGCTTTGGGAAAATCATTGTTCAGAGGATGAATTAGAGAGAGGACAGAATGGAGGTAGGGGTACCAGTTAGGAGGCAATTACAATAATCTAAGCAAGAGGTGATAAAAGCATAAATTGGGGATGAATTACAATGTTTCCAAGGACAAATGTGAGATTGACAGAACTCTCAGCAAAACTGTTCTCTAGTGTTCTAGTGACAATACTCAGGTAGAGATCCCTGAGTTATTAGACATTTGGTCATAGGTCTCAGGCAATTTGAACTTAATTATTTATTATTTGTACTCAAATTCTGAGGCAGCTAGGTGGCACAATGCATATAACACTGGGCCTGGAGTCAGGAGGATTCATCTTTATGAGTTCAAACACTTACTAGCTGTGTGACCCTAGGAAAGTTACTTACCCCCATTTGCCTCAGTTTTCTCATCTGTAAAATGAGCTGGAGAAGGAAATTGTAAAGCACTTCAACATCTTCACCAAGAAAGCCCCAAATGGGGTCACAAAGAATTGGATACATCTGAAAAAATCATATTACCTTCACATCAATCATGGATCCAGATACAAGAGCATCCATATTACAGTGTTGACAGAGAAGTATCGCTGTGGCATTAATATAACTTTCTAAGGCCCCTAATGAGTGCATTTGGATTTCAAAAGCCAGCCTGGTCATTAATTTCAATATCAGACACCTAAATAAGAATTAATGAACTAAGCCAAAGACCCTTGGCAGGGAATTAAACTCTCCAGACTTATTTCACAGAGCTTCAGCCTGGGCCTCACTTAGGCCAGTCACTTGGCAGTTTATGTTCAAAATTGGAATGAAATGAGACACTCATTGGTCACTCAACAGTTAAGAAAAGGAGATTTCCTTAGCCATAGCAGGAGAAAGCTATTCAATGAGCATATGCATTGAGGATACTGAGGGTGATTTAAGTGAGTCCATCTCCCCTACCTCTCCAGGAACACCTGGATGTCTTCTTGCTTACTTTGAACTCAGGCAATCAGGAAGGGACATCAACAGTTTCTCCTGAGACAGAAAATTGTGAGGATGGTTTCAGTACCTTTGAAGGGAACACTAGACTTAGTGGGGGGCTAGGTTCTGGCTCCTACCACACATGCAACCAGCCCCATCAAAGTTCTCTCATTTAGTCTTGCTATCCAAGCTCAAGTCCTCATTGTTCCCAGATTTCATGCCTCTGTTTCTTTGCTCATGTCATTTCCCTTGCCTGCTATTTCTTCCCATGCCTTCATTCTGCTTGTTAAAATAATTGCATTCCTGTAAAGACAAAGTCAAATTTCATCTCTTCCATGGAGGCACCCCAGATATCCCCCACTGGACACAGTCTCTCAGCCTGTGAATTCCCCAGAACTTTGTTCACTCCTCTCATGAAATTATTATTATGTTTTTATATCTTGCATTATTCTAAGGTATATTATTTATCCTTTCTGCTAGATTATAAGGGCCACAAAGATACATCTTTATTATCTCCCAGACCCTAGACTTACAGGTACTTAAATGTTCCTTGGCTGGTTTCTTTAGGAGACATGGGGAAAGGCAGGACTACTGGAAGAAGGTACATTTTGAAGACTAGTGACAGACAAGACGGGATAGATTATATCAAATTCTGATTGTGGCTGGACATGGTATGGAAAATGGCATAGGGACTGGATTGAGAGTCAAGAAGACCTGTATTGAAATGCTGCCTCAGAGACCTACTAGCTGTATGACCCTGGGCAAGTCACTTAATCTCTCTTGGCCTAAGCTTTATCTTTTTTAATCTATAAAATGAGGGATTTGGATCCATTGACTTCTAAGGTTTCTTCCAGTGCTAGATCTATGATCTTCCAGTAAAATGGAGAAGGCTTGAAGTAATAGGCAGTAGTGAGCCCATGCTGGTTCTTAAGAACAAGAGTGACATAAGCACATGTCTAAAGTACTTCCAAAAAACAAACCCATGGATAGGTGCAATGTACCTATTATTGTTCTCATTTGATTGGTGCGTAAACTAAGCATATGACCCTGAAGTCACAATCTCTAAGTGACCTCAGGTGACCCCGTACGACAATAACTGAGACAACTTTGCAAATACGAGTTGCCAGAGAGGATGTCCTCACAGCAAGTTCCCTACATCAATGAAATCACAGGCCAGATCAGAAGAAAACAAAACAAGAACTCTCAGGCTGAGAGGAAACTTTACTTGCCCAAGGTCTCGTACGTAGTAATACAGGATTCTTATTTCAGGAACACTGTGCTCACCATGATGCAAATTTGCCCCGGTGCTGATCTGGGCTGAGACTAGGGCCCAGTTGGTCTGTTGCTACATCTTCCCACAATTACCAGTACCACAGCTGCAGTGAACTGAAGGGAAATGAAGAGAAATTGGGGCCTTAGGAAGCACCAATAGATCCTCCTGTTCCTGATTTCAACTGCCAAGGACATTTGGCCAAGCTGTTTGCTACCAGTGGATTAGCATGGGCTCTAGGCAATGGTTCATTGAAAAGACATGAGAGCCAAGGAAAAAAGACCATGAACAATGAGTAAATTATGAGACTGTTTTGTATCCAGGGAATTTATAGATGCTGAGGGTCAAAATGGAGTGCTTGATCAAAGCAGGGTAAGTAGCCATGACAACAGAAGAAGACACTAGACACCAAAGACAAAGGGACCTTGAAAGTGAAACAAAGCCTACCTCAGAGGAGAACATCATGCAATCTTCCTCCTAAGCAATGACTTACACCCCAATTTGTCACTGTCCTTAGTCCTGAAATTCTGCACTCTGTTGTAATATAACTTTTCACTCTACCTCACAAGTCCATGGACTTATTCCATAATATTCTATTCAAGAGAATCTCTGCTTTGGGTAAGGATAGCAGTCTTGATTTCTGATAAACCTTCCAACTTTCTATAACTTTAAAGACCCATAAGGAACTTTCTGCTCATGAACTAATTCACTAAATGAGTTGACAATGAAAAGGAATGTCACAAGCATTCTCAGGCACATGACTTTGAACATACAAATTTACTTGTGCATGAAAGTACACATATGTACAATCAAGACAAATTGTATATGTGCAAAGAAGTGAGAACAGTACATATTAGCCCAAGGAAACATATGCTCAGGCACATTTAAAGACCTACAAAAGTAGATAAATGCACACATAAACATAAGTGTTCACAATGCACATTACAACCTCATGAGAGGTGGTGTGGTGGTACATGTATAGAGCATTAAACTTGAGTTAGGAAGACCTGAGTTCCAATCCTACCTCAGATCTGTACTAGCCGCATGACCATGGGTAAGTCAATTAAGTTCTCTTGGCCTCAGTGTGGGCCCAGATAAGAAGGACATTTTAACTTGGGTCATTTCACTCATTATTGACTGAAGATCATAGGATTACACATCTAGACCTAGAAGGGATCCCAGACTCTGTGTCTTTCAGTCATCCTAACTGCTTAGTCTGCTTATCCGTGCCTTCCTATTTGAATCCATGGGAGGATGTTTCCTTTGCCCTTGAACAGGCAGGATCACAAACTCTCTCTCCCTAGCACTCATGCTTGGCTCAGATACCAGCAAGGGTCCTGGTGACACCATATTCTGTCCCAAAGAATCAGGACAGGATCAGAACCCCATGTTCAGCCACAGGAGTCACATTCAGCCAGTGTCACATCCCAAGGTGGTGAATAAGGGAGTCCATGTACTCCAGCCTGACTTCAGATCTATCTCATCACTCACTCCAGCAGTATCCTGGGGCTTTGATCTCTTTCTTGAACATCTTTGGACAGAGTGATAATAGGAGATAGTGGGAAAGTCAAAGAATCCCCTTGTCCAAACCCCAAAATAATTTTCATATGCATGAATTTGAATACATAAGTTCACTTGTACATATAAGCACAATTGTACACAATAAAGGCAAACCTATGCAAATACATATGAAAGCATGAATATTAGTGCATGAATGCATGCATATGCACCTATATAAGTGAATTCATGCATATATACACACATCTCATGTCATATGTAAATGTGCACGTGTATATAGGTTCATAATGTATGTCATAGCATCATCAGAGGTAATTGGTTGACACAGTGGGTAGAGTAATAGACTTGAGTAGGAGGACCTGAGTTCTGATCTTGCCTTAGCCCCTTATTGTCTGTGTAACCATGAGTAAGTCAGTGATGTTCTCTTGGCCTTTGTTTCCTCATCGGCAAAATGGGGGTAATATTAGCCTCACAAGGTTCTTGTAAGGATGAAATGAGTTAACATAAAGTCTTTTTCAAATCTTGGAACTCTATGTGAGTGATAGCTATTATTGCTATCACTAAATGCTAGCTATGGCTGTCCTCATCAACACCACCATCATCATCTTCATCGCCAGCATCACCATCACCATCAGTATCATCATAGTAGAGCTGTAGGAGTTCTCAGTGGTCTTCTAACCCTCCCATTTTACAGAGGAGGAAACTGAAGCATAGGAATGGGAGGTGGACTCATAGGATCATGCAATCATAGATACTCAGAAAACACCTAGTTCAGCCTTCTCATTTCGTCATGAAGAGGTAACATGATTTGCTAAGAGTCACACAGGTACTAGGAGTCAAAGGGATTATTTGAACCCAGAACCTTTGATTCCAGATGTTTGGCTTTTTCTTTTATACCTAGCTAATGTAGTTCAGGAGAAAGAGCACTAGATTTGGAGTCAGAGGGCCTTAAATTGGAATCCTTTCTCCAGTACTAGCTATTTGGGTGATATGGTTAGGAGCTCTCCTGGTGATTTCTTTAGTGGAGATAATGCCTAGGTAAGAAAACCCTCCTCTCAGGCCAGATCAGCATCTGGTCTACAACTTAGAGTCTTAGCCAGTTGTCTCAAGTGCTGAGAACAATAACATCCTCAGGGCACACAGCCAACGTATGTCAGAGGTGGTATTTGAACCCAAATCTTACCAGTGTCAAGCCTAGCTTTCTCTTCATTATACAGTGTTCTGTTTCTGCCACCTATGTGACCTTGGGAAAATGTCTTTTCTGTTTTAGCCACCTGCAAAATGTGGGAGTTGGACTGAATGACCTTTTGAATCCCTTTCATATCTATCTGCCAAGCCATGTTTGTACACTTTCCTATGCAAGCATTTCCACCTATGTGCTGACATACACATACACAACTCTCACTGCCAAACTGTCCCTAGCTCACACGATTTCCACATCACATGGGTACAGATTGAAAGCAGGCCTCACCCCAGCCCCTTCTGCCAAGGGGAACAGATGGCATTCATTGTGCATGCATGTCAAATGTGTGCGCACTCTTCTGAACAGCATTATCTATAAATATGTGTAACAAGCACACCCATCCCTCCACCCCCAAGGTCCATTGCTGTGGATTCGTTAGGAAAACATGCCTAGTGTTCTTCAGACAAATGATTCCTGATGATTTCCAAAGTGGAAAGCAAGTAATATGCACTCAGGATGCTAAGGGTCTCTGTTGAAAGAACTTCCCCTTGGTCCAGAGCACAAAGTGCATGAACTCTCTTTACGAAGAGATCAGGCAGAATGGCATGAGATAAGAAATAAAAGCCTGGGTTTTAATTCCTTTTGGAACAGACTTAAATTTTGTCCACTTATTTTTCATAAAAATGACTAATGGAATATTTAATTATTTTAAAGCTCATGAAAAACAGGAGAAATAGTCAGGTGATGCTTGTTTGTTTTCTCATTCCGTAGCTACCACCGACTAACAATATGACCTTAGGTAAGCTTCCCTGAGCATCAGTTTCCTCATTTGTAAAGTGAAGACAATAGCATTTTGTCCTGTCTCCTTCAAAAGATTGCAATGATTATCCATAGCTTATATGGAAAATGCTTTGAATATAAAGTTCTACACATATGTAAAGTTTTATTTTGTTTTGGTCTTGAACTGCAATTTCTCTGATGTTTAGAATTCCCAGTGTGGAAGTTCTCCCCATCAATTTGGATTTGCAACTTATCATTTGAAGAATCAAAGACCCTAGAATTTTTGAGTTGGAAATGCTTTCAACATTCATCTACTCCTATAAATACTTAAGAAAAGAATTTCGCCTGTAACCTGTCCAAATAAGTGACTATTCACCCAGTGTTTGAAGACACCAAATGATGGAAGCCCAACTACCTTTCAGATGGACGACCCCACTTTTGGAAAGCTCTAATTCTTAGGTCCCCTCCTCAGATTGGCGAGTTTTGTCCAGATTCTTCCAATTCTGAAGATGTAGCCACACTGGTCTTAATTTCTCCTTCTCTGCTTTTCTGTTCTAACTCCTCATTCTCCAGACTCCTGTGCAATGCCTCAATGCAGGCACCTTCTCCTCCCTCCAGTTGCCTTTTATGTATCATATTCTCCTGTTAGAACATAATTCCTTTACATTAAGGGCTATCTAATTTTTTATTTGTGTTTTCATTCTTGGCAGTTAGCACAGTGGTTATCATATAGAAAGTTCTGAATAAATATTTGTTGACCCAGACCTGAACATAATATCATGGGTGTGATCTGATAGGTGAGATGAGGTGTGGGTAATATTACTTCTTCATTCTGAGAAGCTATGCCTCTTCTGCCTATAGCCACCCAATCACTTTGTATCAGAGGCAGGATTCAACCCCAGCATCATCTGATTCTAATGCTGTCCTACTATGCACTACACTATCTTATGTCTCATGACATTATTACTCTATTTATTTGACCAGTTCCTGCAAAGTCTAGCGCATGGTCATTGAATATGCTAAGTCAATATGGTTGGGCTGGTTGCCTGAATGATTAGATGATTGTATTTATTTATCTGGTTGACTGATTGTCTGAATGACTTGGATGACCAAGAGAGAGATAACCTCGTAGCACCCGAGTCTAGGTCCTCCTGACTTGCAAGTTCTTTATCTTTGCCCCACCTTCCCCCATGGACTCCAGGCCACATTTCAGAGTGGGAGGTTGTCATGGTTTCCCAAAGCTTTATTTTCCCAAATCCAAGTCTCTAAGCCATCTGCTCTCCCTTTGATGAGGGGGTCCTTGGGACCCCTGGGCCAGCAGGTGGTGTCAGTGCACACTCCATGTTGTTATTGTTCGGCCTTCAAAATGACATCACTCTGCTGCATATGCCATGCACCATGAGTAATAGCCAACAATTCCAACGGGTCTTTTTACACTAATTAAGGAAGGTGCTTTTGTATAGGAGACAGGAGGGTTTGAACCAAATGCCAGGAATCCCACGGGGACTGTCAGCTTTGAAAGATGTGACAGTGTTATCCATACTATGCAAATGGTGTTTGGGTTGGAGTATGAGTTTTCCTTGCCTGACTTGAGCACACCCAGGGAAAATATTGGTGATATTGTAAAGCACAATGACACATGGGCACGCAGGCATTATGCATCCAGGCCTCCAAGAAGACAATGTAGAATGAGCTGGCCTCTATTATTCTTTTCTTCAGCATCAGAGGGAGTTGCTGATCTAATAATAAATTCTGTTCTTCTAGAAAAAGATGCTGGATGAGTGCAAAGCAGCAGCTCATGTTGTGTTTTTTTTTTCTTTTCAAACAACACTTTGTATTCTTGTACTATGCTCAATTTTAGGAACTGGCTGATTCTGATAACCATACTCATTTATTATCAAAACTATTAAAGAGTTGTCAATACAGAGCTTTTTGCTTCCTCAGGAGGGAAACTGAGGCAAAATGAAATATGATTCTACGATTTCTCAGGACAGTGGATGTGAACACAGAATATTAAAACCACAAGGGGTCTATGAACATGGGATTTTAGAATAGAAGAGAATTTGAAATATAGAAGTTTAGAGTAGAAAGAAATCTTAGAATATAGAATATTAAAACAAAGTTACATCTGATATTCTGTCTTAGAACATATCAGAGGTAGGAGGAACCTTAGAACACAGAAAGTTAGAATACAAAATAATAACACAAAATTTTAAAATGGGAGGTTCTTAGAACATAGACTTTTTTAGCAGGGAGGAACCTTAAATTATTGAATGTTATATCAATAAGAGACCTCAGAATCTAGAATATTAGACATTGAAGAGCTAAAAAGAGGCCACAAAGCTTAGAATGCTAGAGGAAGGAACCTGAAAATAGATAATGCCAGAACAAAGACTAGTAAGACAGAATATTAGAAAAAGGAAAAGCTCTTAGAACATACGATGTTTGATTTGGGAACTTCTTGGCTATAACATATTCCAAATTCCTTACTTTATAGATAGGGAGACTGAGGCCTGGAAAAGTTAAGAGGTCTAAAATAACATAGAAAGGTGCTTAAGGTCATACATTTCTGCCAGTAGAGATGACATGAACACCCATGTCCCTTGACTCTAGGTTCATTCCTCCTTCCACTATGCCATATCATTTCACCAAGAACCGAAAAATAGGGCTCTTGTTGCCAATTCCATTTTAGGTCCCTTTTCTCTCTCTCATTTCTGAATTGTTCCCTACATAATGGTTTCCAGGTTTAAAAAAAAAAACTTTATAAAGGCAGAAACTGAAGGCCAAAGAATAATCACATAATGAGATATTTAATAGAGAAGCAGGAAAAGAACCCAAGTCTCCTCACACCCAATCCAGTGCCCTTTTCACTATGGCATTTATATGGGTCCCATGGACCATATATTACACATATTTGTCTTTTTCCTGCATTTAGTGTTTCCAGATTGTCATGCAGTAATCATCCAGAAGAAATGCATGCTTAAAACCTGTATTTATAATGCAATATGATTGCCAGTCAATCTACAAACCTTTTTAAGGGCTTACTATGTGCCAGGAACTTTGCTATTTTGGAAATACAAATACAAGCAGAAACACTGTCCTTATGCTGAAAGAGTTTGCATTCTACTGGGGGAGAGATAACATGTAAACAGCCATTTATATTAGATTGTGTGTGTGTATATATATATATATATATATGTATATATGTATACACACATACATTGTGAGACATAACACATTTAAAAACCTTTATTATATGTGTGTATACATATATACACCTAGTGTGTTTGTATAAGCATATACACACGTGTTTGTAAGTATATATATACATACGTATATGCATACATACATAGTAGATTGAGAGTGATTTCAATGGTGAGGCACTGTCTTATTTGTTAACTAAAAGGTATAGTGGACATTAGTGCTAATATGTAAATGTATGTCACATTAATCAATATCAGTTTCTATGAAAATATGCATTTAACCACAGAATTCACCCCCATAAGATTGACTAACAGGACAAAAAAGGAAAAAGACAAATACTGGTGGGAATGTGGAAAAATAAATACACCAATGCACTGTTGGTAGAGCTATGAATTGGTCAACCACTCTGGAGAACAATGAGTTATATCCAAAATGCTATGCGACTCTAAATACCCCTTGACTCAAGAAAACCACTTCTAAAAGTATACCACATAAAAAACAGAATAAAAGGAAAAGAAGCAATATGTCCATAAGTATTTAGAGCAGCTCTTTATGTGGTGGCAAAGAATCAGAAACCAAGGAAATGTCCATCGATTAGGGAATGACTGAACAAGCTGGGGTGCATGATTGTGATGGAATACAATTGTACTACAAGAAATGATGAAGAGGATGGTTTTAGAAAAAATACTCAAGGAGACTTCTATGAACTGATGCAAAGTGAAGTGAGCAAAACTAGAAGACTCCACATAGTTACAGCAATGATTTTAATGGTCATCCACCGTGAAAGACTGATCGATATAACGATTCATAGCAATTCTAAAGGATTCATGATGAAAGATGCTATCTACTCCTAGAGAGAAAACTCTGAGTGCAGATTTAATGCATATTTTTTCATTTTATTATTTGCATTGCTTTTTATCACAACATGGCTAATGTGAAAATGTGTTTTGCATGACTTCAATATATATAAAGGGCATTGCATTTCTTGCCTTCTAAGCCTGGGAGGACGGATGAAGGTAGGGAAGGAATTTGGAACTGAAAAATAAAAACACATTAACAAAACAGAACAAAAATTTGTTCTTCCAAGCCACCACTTTTAAGAGCATAGGATCATAGAATTATTTCATCAGGAGTTAGAAGAAACCTCAGAACACTTTAATGTACAGAGGTGCCATGTGGAAGAGAAGAAAGATAGAGGCAATGACAAAATCACAGAAACACCAAATATTAGGAAAATGAAACATTTGATCGACCATTAGTGTCCCCAAATGTATCAGATTACCTTGAAAGGAAGTGAGTTCCTCATGTCTAGAAAAGTTCAAGCAAGGCTGTTTGCTACATAGTGGGTATGTTGTAAAGATGATTCTTTCACAAGTATGGGGTTTGGCTAGATGACCTTTGAATTCCCTTTCACATCTGTGTCAACATAGTTCTTCTATGTAGCAGGCCCTCTCCCTCTCCTCCACCTGTTCCTTTTATCTGGATCCTTTAATTTCTCTGAGCCCACTCTTTCTGAACCTCAGGCTAAGACTCTTTTTCAGGATAGCAGTATGACTTTGAAGCATTTTAACAGCTTTGTCTGTGAGGATGCAGAGGCTCTGAGGGGTGCAGAAGGAAGTGAGAGGAGAGGACAGGAAGGTGGTCTGATTCCTGAAGTTTAATCATAAACTCTGTGGATTTACAAGTCTGAGCTCAATGTGGGAGTGGGGAGAGAAGGGAGAAAATGACTGATGAGGACAAGGCATCCAGAAGAGATGAGCTACATATTAGAGAAGGGTAGATGAAGCCATAAATTCTTCTGCCTGGAGCCAGTCCTTCTTCCCTGGAGATGGGCCAGCCTTGCCTGACACCAGAGCCAGGTGGGAAGAGGTGCCTTTGCAATACGATCAGGTCTGAAAACGAGAGAGACCTAGAAAATGCAGATCCCACTAAAGATCTGGTCCAGCATAAGAGCAGAAGGGATCATCCAAATGGTCCTTTTCTAGGTGGGCATGATCCTGTGATCTCATCATCATCCGATGTACTACTTTCCCTTTTCTACTGCTGATCCCTGATCACTGGACCCTGACATATCAGCTCTGTGATCCTAGGGAAGTCACTTAACCTCTCTGAGGCTCCTTTTCCTCTCCCATAAAATGAGGAAAATGGCATTTGCATTTTAGACATTGCAGAATTGTTGTGAGGCTCAAATGAGATAATACATACAAAGTTTTTTGAAAACTCTCAAACTCTATAAACTTGTTCATGGTTGTTGTTGATTATCTTGTTCAAGACCCTTGAATGGGTATTGCACTTAATATCACACAATTAAAAATTTAGACTTGTAAAGGATCATTCCGTTAACCCCTTCTTTCACAGAAGAGGAAACCGAAATCTAGGAGAGAAAGTACTTTGCCCCCAAGTTACCCATCAGGCATATAGAGCCAAGTTTAAATTATAGGTCTTTTGATTAAAAATCCTGTGTTTTTCTACTATAATTTACTACTTCCACAATCGAAACGTCAGGGCCCAGAAATATTTTAAAAGTCATTTTAAATGTCCCTCATGTTAAGTACCAAGTTCTTGGTCCCAGAAAGGACCAATTCCCGGGGCCATTTCGCCATTTTGTCTCCCTTCTCCTTATTCTAAACATTACCCAAACTCCCCCAACATATGGCCATGCTACCCTCAACATCTTACTGTCAACTTACTTAGATAAAAGATCATAACCCAAGTGAATTAACTTTGAAGGAATTAACCCCTTCATTTCCTTCCTAGGGATCTCCCTTGTCCTAATTGTAAATGCCTCACATGACCTGCTATATTAAGGTAGACTTAGTCATGGCCCTCTTTGATCACACTTTCCCATACATATTGTTTCCACTATTGAAATGTAAGCTCCAGTTCCCGCAGGTTCCAGCACTGCCACATTCCCAGATCTGTTGGTGTTGCAAGAAGTGTCTTTTCCATGGTTTTATTCCTAATCCTTAGACCTATGCTTGTTACATGGTAAGCAACGTGTTTCCCATTCATTCACTCCTAAGCAATAAAAAGTATGGAAAAATTAGGGCTTTGTTGGAGCGTGTCAAGATCATCATTGGTGATTGATTCACTCTCTTCCCCTAAAATCCCTCCCTCCCCTTCCCAGAAGTAGCCAATCCTTCAGCATCTAGAATCTCATGATTTCCTTCCATCCATTTTATTCTCTCATGCGCCACTCCACTTTATTCTACTCTATTTCTTTTCTTCAGGCAAGAAAGAATTCCTAGTTATGACTTTGGATCCTATAAATTTTTCACATAGCCCAGAATGGAGACATCTGCCAGTAGTATTATTTCCATAGCAATGGACAACTCCCAAGGATCTCTATCAGCTAGAAGTTGATGGCTAGGTGATGGCTAGAAATAATTCCTACGAACCCACCCAAATGGATGGGAAGAACATTTGGCACCATCAAAAAAGCCAAGGGCTAGCTGGACTTCTCTGCTCTCCTTCTATATTAGTGGCAAGTAGAATGGTAAGTTTCAAGAAGGCTCACTTGGTGTTTGTTGGCAAATATTAGATATCTCACTTGTCAGCACAGAGTAGGTTTTCAGGCAAATGCTACCTGACCCTTTGATGTAAGTTATAGACCTCTATTAGACTAATCAAAAGACCATAGCTCTAGATACTGCAGAGGCTTCTGAGGAAATCTCATCCTATGCCATAGATTTAGAGCTAGAGGGGACATTGGAGGTCATAGGGATCAGTCACATCTTTTGAAAGATGTTGGCCAGCAAGGTTAAATGACTAACCCAAAGTCACAAAAGTAGGAAGTGGCAGCTCGAGACATAGAATGCAGATGCTCACCTTTTTTTCAATGTTCTTTTCATAAAATTTCATTACACAAAACTGAAAGCTACTTTTATTTAAAGAAAGAACAATTTTTCCAGACAGGCTGGCAATGTCAGCAAATCAGATTAAAGAGAGAGACAGAGACAGAGACAGAGACGAGAGAGAGAGAGAGAGAGAGAGAGAGAGAGAGAGAGAGAGAGAGAGAGAGACAGACAGACAGACAGACAGACAGACAGAGAGAGACAGAGAGACAGAGAGAGACAGAAGAGAGAGACAGAGAGACAGAGATAGAGATAGAGAGACAGAGAGAGACACACAGAGAGAGACAGAGACAGAGAGAGAGACACAGAGAGACAGAGAGAGACAGAGATAGAGATAGATAGAGAGAGACAGACAGACAGACAGACAGAGAGACAGACAGAGAGACAGAGAGACAGAGAGAGAGAGACAGAGAGAGACAGAGAGAGAGAGACAGAGAGAGACAGAGATAGAGAGAGAGACAGAGAGAGACACACACAGAGAGAGACAGAGACAGAGAGAGACACACACACAGAGAGACAGAGAGACAAAGAGAGAGACAGAGATAGAGGTAGAGAGAGAGACAGAGAGAGACACACAGAGAGAGACAGAGACAGAGAGAGACAGAGAGAGAAAGACACAGAGACAGAGACAGACAGAGACAGAGACATAGATAAAGGTAGTGAGGAGAGGGAAGTAGGAAATTGACAAACTAAATTCCCTAGGAGAGCTCTAAGAAGATGGTGAAAAGCCTTGAGTTTCTACCCTAGAGACATTTCCATTATTATAGGAGATGGCCACATATAATCCAGAGAAAAGAATACCTTAGCAGACATTTGATAGTTGTTAAGAGTATGAAAGACTATCCCATAGAAGAAAGATCACTTTCATTCTTCTTGGCCCCAGAGAGAATAACTAGGGGCAATGGAGAGAAGATACAAGCATATTTAAGCTTAAAGTAAAAAGCAAACAAATCAACTTCCTAATAATGATAGTTCTTCCAATATGCAAAGAACTGCACATGAAGTACTGTGTTCTCCCTCATTTGGGGTTTGTAATCAAAGGTGGAATGATGACTTGCCAGGATGTTACAGCGCACTCCTAACAGAGGAATGAATTGAACTAGATGGCCTCTGATAAGTAATATCTGAGCATATATGTGCCTATTAAGCCTGTAACATCTTAAGCTCCTACCACCAAGTCTGATGCCCTTTAGCTTTGTAACCTTCATGTCTCTGAGCCTTGATTTCCTCGTATGTAAAATGTAAGTAATAATCCATTCACTACTTACTTCAAAATTGTTGTCAAATGTCAACTCAATGAGTTTTAAGTGTGTTTTATGTGACAGACTATATGCTGGGCATAAAAAGACAAATGAAATTATCCCTGCCTTCAAGTAGCTTGTGTTCTACTGGAGGGATAGAGCATGTTCAGATGTAAAACATTCAAAGCATTTTGAGATCAGTGTCTAGAATTCTGGGCTTGCATTCAGGAAGACCTGAACTCAAATGCAGTCACAGATACTTATTAGCTGTATGATGTTGGGCAAATAACTTAACCTTGTTTGACTCAGTTTCCTTATCTATAAAATGGGAATGCTAATAGCATCTATGTCCAAGTGAAGCTCCAATGAGATCATATTTGTAAAGTTCTTAGCACAGTGCTTGGTACACACTATTGTTTTTGTTGTTGTTTATGTCATGTCTGATTCTTTGTGACCCCATTTGGGATTTTCTTGGCAAAGATATTGGAATGATTTACCATTTCCTTCTCCAGCTCATTTTGCCAATGGAGAAACTAAGGCAAATGGGATTAAATTATTTGCTCAGGGTCACACAGCTAGGAAGTGTCTGAGGCCAGTTCTGAATTTATGAAGATGAGTCTTCCTGACTCCAGGCCCTGCATTCTATCCACTGGGCTGCCTAGCTGCCCCAGGACTTATCTACTAAGTCACAAATAAATTGCTAGCTGGGTTTGTGGAGGGAGTTCCTAGTCAAGAGTTCCCTATTCTAGGCTAACAGAATGACTGATGTTTGACAGTAAAAGTGATCCTTTGGTATTCAGTAACAGAATGTCAATGAAGGCATTCCTGACTGTCTCCTAGGCAATCCTGAGACTAGCTAGGGTTGTTTCTGACCCTTTATCTTCTGGAATCTTTGCCATGACTGATTTTTTCATGATGCATTTGTTAAGAAACCAGTGATTATCAGCCATGTGGGCACATCCATAAATCTCCCTACCAAGTCGAGTGTTAGAGGAGTCGGGGAATTTGTTCTCAAGATTTTCAGGCACCAATCTCGTGTCCCCATTTGTTAATTGCCCAGAATCACACGATCATAGATGTAGAAATGGAAAGGATCTCAGATGCTATATAGTCCAATCCATGCCTGAACAGGAATCCCTATGGCACCACATCCAAATGTCCAACCTTTGTTTGGAGATCTCTAGTGAGGCAAAGCTCACTGATTCTGGAGCCAGCTGGTACTTGTGAATGACCCTGAACTTTTAGAAGGTCATGAGCCACAATACAACTAATAGAGGACTGGAATGGAAGTCGGGAAAACCTGTGGTTCAAACCTATGTCGGCTTATGACATAGAGTGTGTGACCTTGGCAAAGTCTATTCACTTTTCAGTGACCCAAACACTTTAAACAAGTTCTCTGCATCTGTTTAGAAAGTTGAAGTCTCTACTATAGATAGCTTTATCAAAAACCTCTGCCCTAACATAGATGGATGAGGTAATCACTGATGGAGAGCTGGAAGGAAACTTAGAATTCAACCTTTCACTTTACAGATCAGGAAAGTGGCATGTGGGGAGGGCACGTATCTGCTCTAGGTTGAGAGTTAGTGAGTGACTGAGGCTGAATTGGATACAGGCCTTCTTGCCCCTCATTCCATTGTATTATTCATGATGACGCTTGGTTCTACCACTCCCCTCACCCCTCATTTTACATGTATAGGCACCAAGGTTCAAGGATGTAAAATGATTTAGAATCATAGAATGTCATCCTAAATATAGAACTGAAATGAACCGTAGGGATTATCTGGGTGGGGCAGTGGGTAGAACTCCAGTCCTGGAATCAGAAAGACTCATCTTCCTGAGTTCAAATCTGACCTCATACCCTTACTATCTGTGTGACCCTGAGCAAGTCACTGCACCCTGTTTGCCTTAATTCCTCATCTGTAAAATGAGCTGGAAAAGGAAATGGCAAACCCCTCCAGCATCTCTTCCAAGAAAACCCCAAATGGGGTCACGAAGTATTAGGCACGACTGAACAACAGCAACAATCCAGTCTACTCATATTTTAGATGAAGAAATTTAGATCCACAAAGGTTATGTGATTTGCCCAAAGTAATAGAGGTAATAAGTGGAAGTTTGTAAATTCGAATGCACATCCTCTACCTTAAAATCCAGCATACTGTCTACTTCCCCATGGAGAAAAGACAGAAGAAATAAGGGAGAGTTATGGCCCTGGATTCCTGGGATAGAAGGACCACTAAGTTGAGAGAGTTAGTTTGTCCAGACTCTGAGGATATGATAATGGGGCACCCTCTGTGTCCTGAGGCTCCTGACATACCCACAAGCCCCAAGGAAGGGAGTTATAGGCAGGAAGCAAGACTCCAAAAGTTTGCAGATACATATTCTCATCCCAGGCTTTCTTCTTTCTTATACCAGTCCACATGCTGGAATTTAATTCTGTGTACATTGTCTCCTATCCATTATCCTTTTCTTGTCTGTTTCCAATTTGTGGAGAGAGAAGCAACGATCTGACTCGTCAAACATCTTTTACTTTTCGTTAGAAAGGACCTAATTGTTTCACACACAGTGCTCTGAGCATACCAGAGCCCTCCCCCTCTCTGTCCTCTTTCTCTCTCCCATGTGTTTTTTTCACCTGCCCTCCCCACCCATCCTCATGCTTTCTGCTTCATTTTTTCCCCTCTCTACCCTTGCTTCCTCTCCTTCCATCCCTCCCTCAGAAAACTGCTTAAACAAAAGGCTCCTTTAACTGCCTCCCTGAAGTCAAACTCCAGTTCTCAGGCCCAGGAGGACTCACTTATATTTACTTCAGGGACCTTTGGCAGCTAAACCATGTCCAAGATCAGAGAAGCATCAGTAACCTATGATTCCTGCTGTATTTGTGTGGGAACCACAAGCTTCCCAACCCTCGCACTATGGGCTGTGCTTTTATGCAGCATAGTAAACATTTAGAAATTGCATCAGAAATGAAATGAAGATTAGAAGAGATTTTCTCACACTCATACTGAAGGCTAGACCTCACTTTGGGTGTGGGGGAGAGAAGGGTAAAGCAAAGAGAAAAGGATCTAACTGAGGGGGGACAGATGAGGAGGGAGGCCCTCATGCCCCAGCATTCCTCTGGTGAGCAGACCTCATGCCTTTCCATTCCCAAGTACCAGACTAAGGACCCAGTCCCCTTCAGAACAGTGTTCATAGAAAGATCTAGGGGGTGGAGATTGCATTGGCTCATCGGAATGAGTGAGTGTCTGCCTGGGGGAAAATAATGGCATTCTAGGTTTTTAAAGCTCTTTATGCTTTTCAGGTCATTTTTGGCATGTGTTATTACATTTAAACCTCCTATTTACCCTGTGAGGTAAGTAAAGCAAATAGCTCCAAATAAGAGAGTACTACATTGGCAAAACAGCTTTGAATTCATCTGGTCCAACTTCCTACCCAATGTACCAGTCCCTTCAGATGATGATACAGCCAGTTTTCTACTTGAATATGCCTAATGACAGGGGCTCAGTATAGTTCAAGACAACCTACTTCATGGTTCTATTTGTTGGGAAGTTCTTCCTTATAGTAAGGTAATATTTCTCAACATAACTTCCAATCCATTTTACAGATCATAAAAATAATCCTCCCCCTCTCTCTCACACACACACAAACTCACACACATATGTATGTGTACATACACACATGTATGTATGTGTATATGTACATATATGTATGTATGTGTATGTGTTTTGATGTATGTATGTACACACATAATCTCTTTATCACAATTGTTTCCTATCACCCAGACCAATTTTACAGAGGAGAAAATGAGGTTCAATTATTTAATTAATCAAATTCAAAAGCATTTCTACTTATCAAACACTTATTGTGTAGTAGGTCTGACATTGCTGATCATTGCAGAGTAAAAGCAAAAGCAAAGCAACTGACCTCAGGGAACTTCCACTTGAATGTGGTAGACAATAGACTTTCTCAAGGTCATATAGGCAGTAAGTAACAAAAACAAGGGTGTTCTGGTAAAGCTTTGCTGACTCTTACTGGTGGGTGATTCTCTACATTCCTGAATCCTTCTCATGGTGGAATTTCAGGCACTATGGTTGGCCAGTGTGGGTGTTATTTTTGGATCAGAACTTCAAGCTATTTCTAATACTAGCTGCTGTCAAACATCATCTCTCCAGGTACAGATAAATCCAGACAGTTTCTATCAGAACCAAATCTTCAAAATCCTGGGCACCTAATTATCCCAACTGGAACAAATAACCCAAGCCGAAGAGATGGAAATACAGATAAATAAGACCAAGTGCTGGCCAAAACGGCAAAAAGTCAGCAGTCAGCTGTCACCTGTCCGCCATGTTTCTGACAAGATACATCACTCTGCAGCCTGGAGGAGAACAACTTCCAGCAGAGACAGCTGCTTAATACCCTCCTGATGTAATAGTGATAAACTTCCATGTCTATATCAGCTAAAAAGGATGGCCCTTACAACATCGTCAAGAGGAAGGCAGTGCACATTTTCTAGCCCTCCTCACCTCTCTCTCTCACACAACTTTACGAATGAGGAAATCAAGACTGAGGTAGAATGATTCATGGTGTGAAGTAATTCGTAAGTGCTTGAGTCAGCATTTCAGCTCAAGTCGCAAATGAGAATGTCTAGAAGATCAATCGGCAACCCATGGCCATGCTCATTGTCTTCATCGTGATCTAAGAACAGTGACTAGAAAAAGGTAAATGAGGCAAAAAGCTGTGCTCGTGATTTCAGGAGACCCGGGCCCAAGGATTGCCTTTGTCCATTTTAACGATGAAGTCATATCACTTCCCTGAACCTCAGGGTTCTCATCTGGAAAATGTGACTATCATTTCGATCAAAGGTTTAAGTGAGGCTCGAATGAGCTAAGGAAGCTGAAGCATTTTGTAACCATAACTTCCTATATAAAATATGAATTATAGAGATGGAAGTTAGGCCTATGATTTTACTGGTATAGAGAAATTCCAAATGAGGAAATTCCCACTACCAATGCTGGTCAGGGTCTTCTTTAAAACTTATATTCCTTTTTTTTATTTGCTTTTTTATTTTTTAAATAGTTAATTAATTTTTAGTTTTTAACATTCATTTCCATAAGATTTTGAGTTTTAATATTTTCTGCCCCTCTTTCCCCTACCCCCCACCCCAAAATAGGAAGCCTACTGAATACCTCTTCCCTCAATCTGTTCTCTCTTATATCCTCTCCCATCAACCCCCTAACTTTCTAATAGGGCAAGATGGGTTTCTATATCCCTGTACCTGTATATCTTATTTCCCAGTTGCATGTAAACAACAAATTTTTTGACATTGGTTTTTAAAACTTTGAGTTCCAGATTTTCTCCCTTCTTCCCTCCTTACCCACATCCACTGGGAAAATAAGCAATTCAATATAGGTTGTACATGTGTAGTTACCCAAATAATTTTCAAAGTAGTTATATTGTGAAAGACTGACTATATTTCCCTCAAACTTATCCACCCCCTACTTATTCTATTTTCTCCTTTGACCCTATCCCTTTTCAAAACTGTTTGCTTCTAACTACCCTGTCCCCCAATCTGATCTCCCTTCTATCATCTCCACTCTTATCCCTTACCCCCCTATTTTCCTGTAGGGTAGGATACCCAATTGAGTGTGTATGTTATTCCTTCCTTAAGCCAAATTCAATGAAAATCAGGTTGTCCCATTCCCATTCACCTTCCTGCTCTTCCCCTCCATTGTAACAGTTTTCTCTTTCCTCTTTTATATGAGATAATTTACTCTAATCTATCTCTCTCTTTCTCTTTCTCCAACTAAATTCATCTCTCACCTGTCAATTTTATTTTTTAGATACCATCCCTTAATATTAAGCTCATCCTGTGCCCTCTATGTACACATGAACATACATATGCCCACACTCACATACATATTTATATATACATACACCCTCCTATACATACACATATATGTGTATACACACACACATATATTCCCTTAAACTGTCCTCATACTGAAAAAAGTCTTGTGCATTACAATTATTGTTTTTCCACATAGCAATGTAAATAGTTCAACTTTAATAAGTCTCTTATGATTTGTTTTTCCTGTTTACCTTCTCATGCTTCTCTTGCTTCTTGTATTTGAAAGTCAAATTTTCTGTTCAGCTCTTGTTTTTTCATCAAGAATGCTTGAAAATTGGGGCAGCCAGGTAGCACAGCAAGTAAGAGCACCGGCTCCAGTGTTTGGATGACCTGGAGATCGAATCCCGGGCTCAGACACTTAGCACCCACCAGAAGAAACACCTGCCCGTGTAACCTTGAGCAAGTTACTTAACCCTGATTGCTTTAAAAAAAAAAAGAATGCTTGAAAATCATCTATTTCACTGAATGACCATATTTTTCCCTGTAGCATTATACTCAGTTTTGCTGAGTAGGTGATTCTTGGTTTTGGTGCTAGCTCTTTGACCTCTGGAATATTATATTCCAAGCCCTTTGATCCCTTAATGTGGAAGCTGCTAGGTCTTGTGTTATCTTGATTGTGTTTTCACAATACTCAAATTGTTTCTTTCTGACTGCTTGCATTATTTTCTCCTTGACCTGGGAACTCTGGAATTTGGCTACAATATTCCTAGGAATTTTGTTTTGGGTATCTTTTTAAAGCAGTGATTGGTGAATTCTTTAAAGTTTTATTTTGCCCTCTGCTTCCAGAATATCAGGGCAATTTTGCTTCATAATTTCTTGAAAGTTGGTGTCTAGGTTGTTTTTTTAAATTAAGGCTTGATTTCTCATAAAGTCATTAGTTTCCACTTGCTCCAATCTAATTTTTAAGGAGTTATCCTCTTCAGTGAGATTTTGAAATTCCTTTTCCATTTGGCAAATTCAGCCTTTTAATGCATTCTTCTCCTTATTGGCTTTTTGAGCTTCTTTTGCCATTTGGGTTAGTCTATTTTTTGTTATTTTCTTCAGTGTATTTTTGGGTCTCCTTTAGCCAGCTGTTGACTCACTTTTCATGATTTTCTTGCATCATTCTCATTTCTCTTCCCAATTTTTCCTCCACTTCTCTTACTTGATTTTCAAAATCCTTGAGCTCCTCCATGGGCTGTAAACAATTCATATTTTCTTGGAGGCTTTTGCTGCAGGAGTTCTGACTTTACTGTCTTCCTCATGCTCCATGCCTTGATCCTTTTTGTTCCCCAAAAGGATTTTATGGTCTGTTCATATTTCTGTTGCTTGTTCATATTGCCAACCAATTACTTGTCTTTTGAGCTCTTTGCCATGTTAGAACTCTCCTTCCAGAATGGAGAGAGCTATGTCCTAATTACTGGCATTTTCATAGCTGCTAGAATTATTAGGAGAGTGCCCTTTCTCCAGCCCCCACAAGCTCTGGTTCACTGGTCACACACCCTGGACCACTACCCAAGACCATGATCCAGATCTAAGCAGGTTAGAGTAAGAGTAATTACACTCTGAATGGTCACTTGGTCCCCCTACAATCTGCAGGCCAGGAGCTCTGGAAGCAGCCAACATGGCTGCTGTGTCTCTGGCTGCTTCTCACCCAGGAAGTAGGGGCCATACTGTGCTCTCCAGTCCCCCTCCCTCCCAATTCCAACACTGACCTCTTACTCTGTCTTTAGTGTTTATGGGTTGAGAAGTGTGGAAAACACCAAAGCTACTGATGATTCACTCTCCTGAAATCTGTTCCATTGGTCACTGGTCAGGGCCACCCTGGGGCTGGAACTGTGCTCAGCTCCCAGCTCAGTATGATGAACCCTTTCCATCTGCCTGCGAGGCTTCCTTCAGCAGGAGATTTGTTTCTCTCTGTCACTTTGTGGGTTTTCTGTAGCTCTAAAGTTTGTTTAGAGTCATTTTTTACATGTACTGGAAGTGGTTGGAGTGGGAGGCCATGCCAAGTTTGTGCTTCTACTCTGCCATCTTGACTCTGCCCCCCCCTACATCTTATATTCTTAAAAGGTTGGGTTATAGCAATGAGAGGATAGATGTCATGCCTAGGATCAAACAGTAAGTATGCATCAGAGGGACTTGAACACCCTGTCTTCCTGTTTCTCAGGACAGATGTCTTTCTGTTATGCTACATTATATATCATGTATTGTAACAGCAGTAGTTGCAGTGGTATTAGTAGTAGTATAGTTGTAATAGTAATATTATTAGTAATAGTAGTAGTAGTAGTAGCAGTAGCAGCAGCAGCAGCAGCAGCAGCAGTAGTAGTAGTAGTAGTAGTAGTAGTAGTAGTAGTAGTAGTAGTAG